>NW_008751695.1:1702214-1713485 GCF_000715545.1 Opisthorchis viverrini
ATTACGATGTCACGCATAGTTGGAACCCGGTTTCTATCGGCCCGCATAGATACTGGCTTGGTGTTTACTATAGGTAGCAGGCAGGTAGGGCGGTGAAGACTGGTACCGAACACTGACGTTATGCTCTCGATGATGATGATATAGGTAGCAGGCATAAGCGAGAGCGCGCACGGTTATGGGTATGACGGGCAATTTTTGGCGATTAAATTAGGACACTGCGCAGAGCTGAGGCCTAATAATCAGCGTCGCATATCGGCACTGGCCTAGCAGTTTCAAAAAGTAGTCAAGGTAGGCGATACCGCGTACAATTGTGAGTATGAGGTCCGTCGTTCGCCATTAGATTAGGTATGTATGCACAAGTGCACGGACTCAACAGGTACGATAAATGGCCAAGTTAGGTGACTTGAGTATAGTTGTGAGTATGACGGGGATTAGATTAGGCTACCACGCATAGTTGAGGCCCAATCTTTACCGTCCCGGATAGATACTGGCCAGGTGCCTACCACATGTAAAGAAGATAAGCGCCATTGAGTATAGTTAAGGGTACGAAAGATGGTCATTAGCGACCGGATTATGTTACTGTGCATAGGTGCATTCTCATTACCAACGCTGCACATAGACGCGGGCCTAGCAGCCACAATAAATATTCGAGATGAGTGAAAGCGAGTAGAGATACGATTACAAGGGGCCGTCGTTGCTCATTGGATTGGGCTGCCGCTCATAAGTGGGGCCTACAATCTGCGTCGCAAATAGACACGGACCCAGCAGTTACGATAGGTAGCCAATGTGAGTGACAACGGCTACCGTCATCATGGCGACCGCCTTATGGTGGTCACCACCAATAGAACATCATAGTCATAATAGGAATGACGCCTGCAACGATCTCGTAACGATATATTATCCACAAGCTAGTTATCCGGCTTTGGACACGGGGTACGCACAGTTTATACTGTTGTCTAGCATTATTGTACTTAGTGTAATATGAGATCCATGAGGTAAATGTGTTGTGAACATGTTCGCCGAACAAAATCAGCTCATATGTTAAATCTGAGGAGTGTGAAGCAAACAAATATCTACGACTAATCTTCAGGGATGGAATTTGCATTAAATACTCTAAGTGTTTTTTTATTCTTCAAGAACAACGAAGAACGACAAAATGGGCTAAAGTGCGGTTTCGTGTTTTATGTCGCGTGCACAGGCAAGAAAATGCAAATCAGCGATGGTCTATGACCTTGAAATTTCGCTCATTTAAACAAATGCTATGTGCAACACGTCACCAGAAGGTGCAAATTGGTTAGACTAACTCCCCATTACATTCACAACTCCGAGAACCCTATAGTTTCGGCGACGTCAATTTGGGTGTGCAAATAGCCAGCGGCCCGCCGCGTCGCGCTGCCAATCGAAAGACAGCCCCTCACATCCTGAACGTACTGATTTCCGCGCCGTTTTTTCTCTATACGGCCAACTCACACTGTCAGACTGCTCCTATGTGCATGCTTGTACATCGTTTGGTAAGTACTTGCTGTTACCTTTAGAAATCCCTGCGGCGTCAGTGACTATTTTCCGCTCCTGCTGATTGCGTCATTGCTGATTGTACGGTTGCTTAATTCATGATGCTTACTAGTCCGTTTTTCTGTAGAACCAGTTCCTGCCAGTCATCAATATATCCTCTTCTGTCCCACATCTGTCTACTCCCATTGGCTAATGGCTGCGAACTGCGTATAACCTAATAGTCTCGGTCACCCTGTGAGGCACATAACCACCCGGATCTTACAACTATGAAGAATGATTTTTAGCTTAAACACAGGAAATAAACACTGGACTTACTTTTCCAACCACGAGGTTTTGACGGAAGTTACATTAAGAACCTTGAGTTTGCGCAACTCCGACTCCAACGAAGAAGATGAGCGACTAGAGTCTCCTATTCCTAATATAAAAAACAACGCTTATTCGTCCAATAGGAAACCTTCCTTGCAGGTTTATTTATTGTGTTTTATCCAGAGGCTTTATTGCGAAATCTGTGAAGTGATTCTTTGGCAGGAAAGTAACGATGCATCGTCACCCGTTCCTCTCCTGATATCCGGTCTGCCTGGATTTTAGGCTATATGAATAAGCTGTTTATGCACGAAAATCCTTAGCTCTGGCTCAAGAAAACACCTTTGAAAGTAAATGAATCTGAATTGCGTTATCATGCTGTTATAATTGTTCCTTTCCGGAAATCTTCCACCGTTCTGTACAACTCAGTGGGGAGAAATTTACTAGTACCTCACACACGAATTTGAATCTACAGCACCAATTATCCCAAGCCAAAGGGTATCAGGCTGCTTTCAGCATTAAAAATTGCTCTTTATGACAGTCGTTGCAGTTTTTTACAGCAAAGGCTTGTGTATTTTAAAACACGGGGCAGTGTAGATGTTAAGCCAAATGCAATAACTTTACTTTGATTACAGTGAAGAAAATAGAATGTAGACTAAAAAAATCAAGATACCCCATCCTGTTTTCTTACGAGTATCAAAGTAAAGCCAAATACGATAACTTTACTTTGATTACAGTGAAGAAAATAGAAAGTAGACTAAAAAATCAAGATACCCTATCCTATTTTCTTACGAATATCAACGTAAAAGTCCCCATTGGAAGCTGAATGAGTTGTTGCTTTTTAATAAACCACAGCTGAACGACCGTAATTTTCAACTTGGTCAAAGTCTTAAAAAATCAGGGCAACAAGAGCTTTTACAGAAGATCAGAGAGTTGTAGGACAAGTGGTATTACGCTAACATTTCTAAGTTTGAAAACCGCACTCTGCAAAATGTTGACACCAATGTGTTGAAATTATTTTGCTGACAAAAATTCAACCCACACGGTGGTGTCATGTTTAGCGCCATGCAGATGCTATTCCACAGGTTATCATGTTTTCAAATACCGCACAGTTCAGGCACTTTGACGGTCTCAACAGATAATGTTATTATGTTTCCTAGCGGATCTATTAGAAGGCAGTTAGAACGGGGTGTGGCAATGCCTAAAAAGTGTTCAATCAGGGGCACAAGTCCAGAGTTTGTTCCCTTATGTCCTCGTTTCATATATAATGACAGGTATTTATGTATACATACGTACCTGTCGTAATCAGTAGCTCATCGGTTTTAATTCTTTGTTTCATCAAAACAATTTGGACGTGCGGATTAAACGGTGGCTTAAATTCTTCGGAAATGACAGTCGGAAATACGCCGCAGCGTACTAGCTCGGTGACAAATTTACCTGACATTTGATATAATTTAAAGCCTTTTTATACAGCAACCAATTCAAAACCTGAATTAGACAAGAGAAACCAATCAACCTTGCATGAAGTGTTTTCACAAAAGATTATACTGTTCATGAACTAACGATTTGGTTGCGTATGCACAAAACAGCTGATACGCATCATGATAATTTTTAGAATATATATTGGTCCTCAGCAAAATAGCCACCTGAGAGGTTTCAACAGCTCAAACTGCGTTCACTGCGGTAGCGTGCGCCGTAGTTAAGCTCTTCTTTTGAGGGCTTCCATGAACGGCAAATATAATATGGTATCTATCGTTTGGTTCAATATTTTCACCGGGTTGGTGACTACGCAATACTCGAAAATAGCTTCGGGTACTGGTTTCTGAAAATCTTCAAATAATTTGTTACCGAAATTGATTGTGTCTACTCGTTGCATCATCCACGAGGTGAACCCACTCTGCATGAAGCGGTTGTGGATTACCACAACCGCTATTAAGCGTGACTTTGAATACCATGTTTGTTCGTCAGGCCCACATGCTGCTTCTGTGAAGTTATAATGTTGCTCTGCACAACGTCTCGTCTTTCAAGTCGAACAAACTGAACTAACGGCCCATCCATTCGGCAAACTCTCTCCTTATAAGATATATACGTATAATATACATATTCCTCTGACTGTTGAATTACAGACAACTCATTGAGGGCGTAAAAACGGTATCTGAGGTGGTTATGAGTGTAGCTTTAGAGGCCTTATTAAAGGGCTGGTAGTCATTGAGAACCGGGAGACAATGGCGGTGCATTTATCCAGCGGGCATGCAAAACCTCGGAATCCCATCCTGTGGCAGTGTCTCAGTATTCACTCAGACGTTTAGCTTGTTTATTGCCTCACAGCCCAAAGTTAGTTTGTGAGACGCTCATAAGCGGAAAATTAAACGCAAATTTGTGCGAAGAATTTCTCCAAACCAACTTACTTATATATTCCAGTTGACTCTCAACAAGGAAATTTTCTCAGAAATACCTAATTCAGCTTGAAGTTTATTCACGTCCTGCGCATGAAGCACCGTGCACAGTATTTCCTAGGTGAAGATGATGAGATGATAAGATGCAGTGCCAACGAGGACAAGGTACACTAGCAGGGACGCACGCCAGTGGGCTAAATGCAAGCATACGTGCAGAAAGGTGCACTCTGACTTGCGGTTGTAGCAAGTAACGTGGCGAGATGCGTAAGACAAAATGAATGAACAATGGCAACAACCATACATCTTAATCTAAGGTTTGATTTTGGTAGAAATTAGTCAGAGTAATTCCTAAAACCCTGTTGTCCGCAAAATGTCTGCTGGCTGCTACAGCTTGATAAAAGCATAAGCGCTACCGCTTATAATATTCGGGTGCCGAAATTTTTCGTTGGCAGTAGAAACAAATATAAGGTAGCAGTTGGGATAGAAATCCGATTGGCCTTCATGTGCATAGCGCATCGGAGAACCAACACAAGGTTTATTGCACAGAAATGAAACGGAGTGCACAAGACCCGAAAAATACTGCAACGGATCTCCAAGTAAGAATTCAGATACACGTCTAAAATGAAAGCACCATTGGGATCGTGATGTATGCTTACCAGTATCCTGTGCACAGGTGATACACGTTAGAGCTATTTGACGATAGCGCTGATGTTTGCTAAATTCAAATCGCCCACTTTGCTATTCTAAACCCCGAACTTTTTAGATGAGTTGCCAACTCCTTCACCACACGATGTGTCCTAGCGTACTAAGATTTGCGCAAATAAGGTTACAGCCGGAAAGGCGCGCTCGCCTGCTTATTTCCTGGATTAAAGCCAACATGCTTTGTTTCGGATTCCTGAACGATTGTAAGTCCGACGATTAAAATTTTTGCAAAAACGTTTTCTTATGGGTTACAAATAGGACACTGCTGACCACCTACAGTATACTGATTTTCAGCTGCTGGTACCAGCATGACGGTGAAACGTGCAAATAGTATGTGGTTTTCTCATAAGTCCGCTTCGTGTCTATTGAACAGTGAGGTCTATTAAGGAATTTGTGGAATCGCTTTGTAGCATTCCTTTACGTTCAAGCGATGGTCGATGTGTACCCAGGAACGTACAGGAAATCTGTTCGAGGAGAAAACGTTTACACAATTTTTATAAAAGACACACGGGAGTTTTGCTCCCCTGTCTTAAACTGTTCAGTTAGTAGTTACTAATAAATAACTGCAGCGAATGTTTTCTTCCTTTTATTTGGTGCCATGACCAGGATAAGAATGAAGATCCCGCGACCACAACCTTTCAAGAATGGGGAGGTTCGGACCTTACCGGATGATTTTGAGGAGGTCGCGGAGGCTGCTAGACTGGATGCCAACCGGGGTATTTTGTCGGCGCTGAAGACTCTCCACAGAGCCGTGCAAAAGTGGCCCTGGATGCAGCCAGAAAGGACTTTCTGAAGATTGACTGGACTGCCGCAAAGAAATTCCTTGCAGGGGAGTTCGACACTCCGGCAAACCGCCAGGTGGGTCAAGACGACCAGGATGATACGTGGATGTGACCCGGCCGTGTTTTTTGCCCGTATGCTGCAGTCGTTGGATCTGGATTTGCCGGGACTGGATCAAGTGCCGCGCCACCAGTTGCTGTCTGATAGATGGAAGGAGGATCTAGCAAAAGCTTTGTGTGCGAACTAAAGCTTATCTTTTCAACAGAAAACCTTATTGAAGGCTTTGGATGGCCCATCGAGCAGGCGGTAAATCAGCTTGCCGGAAGTGTTTCAACTTTTTCTTCGGAAAAACTCAAGGTCTCAGTGGAATAATCCTGTGGAGGTGAACCTAGCTTGGTAATGGCGAAGTAGACCACCGCGTTCTTCTCATTTGCTCACGCAAACGTGGAGATTGGAGACTTTTACGGTGTTTGACAGAGTTCTGTTAAATTCCACTCTCTAAAGCAAGCGAAGTAATGTGTTTGTTAGTGTTCTGTTGAAGTGCATTCATGTCCCGCCCCTTTGTTATAAAAAGCGACTTACTTCAAAGTTCCTTATCACGGTCTGGTAGTGTCCCCTACCGGACAAGAAAGCACATGCTACTTGCAATAGTATGTTGGTTTGATCTTCCTTCGGAATTCCCACAAACCCGCAACGTATCCGCTGCCCACGGAACAGCATTTCCCCAATCACGACGTCCATCACGGGACTATCCAGAAACTGATGCATCCCAGTGCAATGACGGCGCGGCACTGACATCACCAGTTTGAGAGCATAAAGGCAACTGCTTACTTTCTACTCTGAAGGCGCCCTTTCGCTCACTCGTTCCCTTTCCTGCAACCACATGCAGAGTCTTCATCTAGACCCAGACTCCTTCGAGATGCGTTCATCCCAAGTTGCTGATCCCTCCATTGCGCCTAAATATCTCGATATCTTTCGCTTTGTACTCTTCATCAAGGCACCCATTTTTCGTGCAGTTCACTTTGCTTCTTGCGCGTAAACTATTTCTTTCAAGGAACTGCACCGGACCCCGCTCTAGCAGTAGCACTAGTGAGTCTCTCCAGTTTCGACGCGCACTGTAATTCAGAGTTTGCTACTACAATTCATCCCTATTGCATATTATCCCACTTACGCTTTTGCTTTACCCTGGCAATGAGCCCAAGAGTCCAAGGCAACGAAGCCTATGTGATTGTTTTAGGTGGTCCATTGACCGCACAATGCTCTTAGGTGCAAAACCCTGGGGAGTGGAATAAAACGTTTTGCTCTTGTGCTCATGCTGAAAACTATTTTAATTGACGTTCACAATTTCGCAGCCAACCGAATTTCATTGTCCGCTGAAGCAATCACACCCCTGGAAGAAAACGTCTGGTGGGTTACTTACCTAGCAATGCGAAACCCCGGGATGCATAAATGGGGCCAAAACGTTTTGACTCGTACTCTGAACGCAGTTTTGTTTTTATATTTATCAGAGACACGTCGTAGCTTTTGAAAGTTCAAATCAATTGCGCAAATATTGACCGCCCGGTTTTAGGCTCCAATTCAAATTGGTCGGTCAAATGGGGAAAGTTCTGCTGCCCCCAAGATCCGTTATTCAGGTTCCACGTTTTCTGCAGTTTGAAGTTTTTCTATCACGTACCAGGAAGGAGGCCTCTGCTATGGCCTCCACCGTATTGTTCCCGCCAATTTCAAAGCTTAACGATGGTATCTGATATACTTGGAGCTCAGTGTTCGCTCAAAGGAATTGATTTTTCGAATGCTATGACATGTCCTTGAGGGACTAGAGCAATCTGGCGATTGAGTTCAGGGTACCAGTCCAAATTTTTGAGCCCTATTGGGGCACTCCAGGGTCTCAGCCACGCTGAGAAATTATTCCATCAGACATTTTCACCAGAGGTATAAATGCTTCATTAAACAATGTAATTTGGTGAGCTGGTAAAATGAAAGTACATTAGGGTGGTTTTTGGTTTGGGCAAACGCAGCAAAATGCAAATTTTGGCGCTAAAAGTTTTACCCCACTCGTAAAGATTTTGCGGCTAAGTGCACTGTGCGGCTAATGGGCCTCGATGTATTTCCCATAAGAAAGGGAGGCCCTTGTAATTTTGGTTCCCTACGCGTGTCGCCTCGGGAATAGCCAAGTCTTCTTCAGATAGTGCCAACTCTGTATATCACCGTCTCTTCCACGAAGTTCCCAGTACCCAAAAACTTCACCAGTCATGCCCTTACTCTAACTGTAAACTTATGTGCAACACTTTAGGTACGACACCCACTAGTTGGGAATAAACATCATTGTTATTACCACGCTGAAGTGCTAAATATGGAATAGCTGCGATATCATGACGACTTCAATTCACAGCGAGTGATACTTTGTTCTTGGACGCAGCTCAACTGCGACAGGTGTATTTCTCAACGATTTGTTTGGCGTTTGGCGTAATTTCCAAGTAGTAGAGGCCGGAAACACCCAAATAATCAACGTAGATATCTATTATTCAGTCGAACCCTCTTGGGGCTTATCACGCACTGTCCTGGGGTGCAGAGGAATCCAGACATGGTGCATTCACGCAAAAAGAAATCTACCTCGATCACTCGGAAAATATTAGGTGTGGGGTTCAGAGTGATGTGATCCATACGGCTCCTGTATGTTTCAGGATACTATCCTCTGAAAAGGGCAGACTAGCCCATGGGTATGTATTGCTTCCTATTTTCCAGCTAACCAGGCAAGAACAACAGGTTGGAAGAAGTCCAGCGCAAGTATTTCAAGGCTATTATCCAACTCCTAAATTTTTCCTCAGTTCAAAATCTTATTGCATAGCCTCAGGAGTACAGCCTCCGGATACTCAGATCAGATGAAGAACGGCAGTGTTTCGTCCACAGCTCAGGCAGAAAACTCAGCATCTGTCACTCTGCGGGATTGCCCACCGGTCCAATAAATACCTGAAATGGCCCTCAGATTACGGCCAACAATGTGGTCTCTCAGGAAAGCTTCAAGTGAATTATTGGCAATTTGGTGGTGGGTTTTTGCTGTGACTGTGCGGAGCCGACCTTCTCGAACCATCTGATGCCAATTGGCAGTAGTATACGAGTGGAAGAGTGACAAAGGAGCTTAAAAGTAATTCTTATTCTGGCGAACCAGCTTGCTGAAGCATCTAGTATAAACCATTGACCAATCAAAGCTTTATTAGTCCCGTGTCGTGTGAGCGCTGCACTTTGACCAATTACGCGCCAGTTGAGGTCAACGGTCCATACGCTGTGGGTGAGGGGCGGTTGCGGTTGAATGGAAAGGTGACCCATAGGATGTAAATGGTGCAAGCTGAATATAAGAGGTAGTGGAAATTATGTTCAACCTCAAAAGTTTCCGTGGCATCGAAATGAGGTAGAGACGTTTCTCCGAGTGAAGGGATTTCAATTGTGCTCAGTCAGCACGATTCGTTTCACATCATCTACCGGCTATCCAACACATTTCTGGTATCGATCCGACGACGTAACGTAAATGCAGTCGATATAGTCACAATACATTTACTGAATTGGGTACTAGCTAGGTTATCCAAAAACGATTTGTACGACCGCTGAATTTTCTTGGGTCATGTGGCACGAATCGATCGACCCAGTCGCTCAACGGCACTGTAGGCTGTCACACAACATCGAGCTAAATGCATCGTAAAGTGCGATGGCAACCAATCGTCTGCTCTTCCGCATTTCCCAGGAGAGCCTGAATTATAACTTGATCAACGAATTGTCTTTCATCCATTGGAGATGGCAGTTGACCTGCTGTCAATGAACATGATGACGAATGCATCACATAAGGGTTCAGGAGTGGTGTCGGGGTGGACATAGCCACATTTAAGCATGAAACAACTCCACTTACCTTCCCGCATTTCGAGTCAGTCTGCAAAATGGAGCAACAGTCTATCGAGATCTCAGACGTTTAGCGTGAGTCAGGTTTCTCTAAGTGTGATTATAAACGGTTGTTTAAGGCAATCCGACTGTTGAATATCGCAGACCTTGTTGAACAGATAGGACAAGCACTCCAACGCTTTCTGCTGGGGATTCGAGGCATAGAAGTGTCTAGCTACCAGGTAGGTTATCAGATCAAGTAATTCTGCGCCGGCTTTGATTCCAGGGTATGTGAGGAGAATCTACGGTGCGCTTTTCTGCTTCTTGTCTTAGTGGTTCCAACGTCTCTTGTTCATCTTCTGGTTGTTTTTCGCCCCATCGGCTGTCGCCAACCCTTTGATATTGGAAGCTCAGTTTTCTCTCCCATGTACGAAAATTTTGATATTTGATGTTTGCAACGCGTGGAATGCCCATTGTGGCAATGTATGCTTTAAAAACAGGTTTCTGGTACATGCACACAACTGAAAAGTGAAACCAATGCATTATTCTCCTGATTATGACTTGGCCCCGCTCTAAGCAACATGACTGTTGCAGCTTGGTGAATCTGTTTGGTCGGGGAGTTATGGAATAAAAGTTCCATACATCCGGTTGGTCCGGACTCCTGAAGATCCCGGTTGACCAGGAGACAGCCGGTCCCAATGTGAACACCAGCCAATTTCATTGAACGAAGATGGAATATCTATATTCATTGTCATGTCAGGGGGCGAGATGGATTAAGTTTCCTGACCGAAAGGTCCGCTGATTCGAACCAGACCTCTGTCTCTCGACTTACCTTCTGTGGGCTAGGGAAACCTGGCAGTATCCCAGCCCTCGTGCTTTCTTCGGGTGGCATGGATGCTAGGCACCGGAAGTGTTACAGTTAAACGATTTACCATGTCAGGGACACTAGTGGAAGCAGCCATTTACGACTAAGCTTCTAGAAGGACGTGAAAGAAAAGAGGGGGCTTATTGCAAAAATCCCTATGTCACGAGAGGACGCATCACCTTTACACCTTCCAACTCCATTCAGCTGCGCACAGTTGAGTATCCCATTGGATCAACACGTCACTCGTGGGAGTAATCCAGCGTTTTCTGTGAACCGGATCCAACACACGACGACAAACAATCCTTTCGGGTGGCTGGATGCTAGGCACCGGAAGTGTTACAGTTAAACGATTTACCATGTCAGGGACACTAGTGGAAGCAGCCATTTACGACTAAGCTTCTAGAAGGACGTGAAAGAAAAGAGGGGGCTTAATGCAAAAATCCCTATGTCACGAGAGGACGCATCACCTTTACACCTTCCAACTCCATTCAGCTGCGCACAGTTGAGTATCCCATTGGATCAACACGTCACTCGTGGGAGTAATCCAGCGTTTTCTGTGAACCGGATCCAACACACGACGACAAACAATCCTCATAAAAAGAGTGGAGGAGGTCCGACTTACAGCCTCCTGGTCCTCTCGGTTTTGGTTCGGAGCAGATGTGGCTTCGCTCATGGGCTCACGCCAACCACCACCGCAATATGGGTAGGCTTTTCAAACAGAGCCTTTGGTTCAGGACCACAATCGTCCTATCTATACCTCGGCGTCCTGACAGCGTACCAACCCACGTATGTTCGTTGTCATCACCAACTCTAGGAATCCGTCACGAAGAGACTGGACCTTAC
>NW_008751695.1:1721328-1721645 GCF_000715545.1 Opisthorchis viverrini
TGATGATGATGATGATGATGATGATTTAATCTGTGATAGAACCGTGTGCTTTCTGGAGAGCTGGCGACAGATCCCACCTGGTCGCCACCACAACTCCACCCGGCGCATCATCCGACGCCAGGTGAAACTGAGTGTCCGCGCAGACCGAGAAGCTTGGTGGACCCGAAAGGTCGAAGAAATGGAAGATGCAAAGAATGCTGGAAACGTGCGCAAATTGTTCCAGTTGATTCGTTCGACTGGTCCTCGGAAACCTCTTGTCAGTGAAACAATCAGGGACCAAAATGGCTCCCTGATATGCAGCAAAGCAGAACGTTTGG
>NW_008751695.1:1722630-1725864 GCF_000715545.1 Opisthorchis viverrini
TCATTGATGATGATGATGATGATTTAGGAGCTTTATGAAATTCATTCAATCTCGTTAATAGTTTTGTTACTGGAGTGGGAAACCTCAAGGAAGAAGACAAAGGACACCAGATGAAGATCGGTTACGTTGCAGATGAACCAATGGAGGAAAGAGCGATGCAGCTCAGTTGGCTACAACAGAGAAAATGAAATCTCAGTAAAATATTACAAAGGGTAGAATTTTTCGTTAGGACTTGACCGTCCTAAACACATTCGTGAAATCAAGTAGACCACTTAGCTTCCAGTTACTGAAGGAGAGCCTCATTTATGTATTGTCGTTCCTTATGGAACTACGCAACTGAACTCTAATCACGCCGTTGTGCTAGCTCGGTTATCACTTCGGTTCTTGTCAGCATCGTGCGTGCCCAAGCAGGGCAGTTCCATTCATAAACTTCAGCAAATCTCATTAGCTCAAGAGTATCGAGCTGATCTGACTAGAAAACTAGTGTAAGTGTAGAGACATATGGTTGTCTAGAGGTTGAATAGTTACGGGTTAAATAAGTTATGCTCTCAGCCTTCACAACTTTTTGTCCAAGCCACATGAGTCGACTAAGTGAACACTGTGTATTGCCGGGATAATGCCTCAGTGCTGCCGCAAAGGCCATACCAGCAACTAGCGACTGTGATGACGCACGCAGATCCTTCTGACACCGGATAATCAGGAACTTTGAAGAATGATAGAGAACGCTGGCGGATTTCGAATGTCGAAGATTCGATCAGCCGGTCAAAAGAAAGTAGTTGTTAATGAAATAATATGCTGAAAAGAAGTAAAGGCAATTCAATCACTCAATCGTCGTCTTTGGCGGTGGACTGAGCAATTCGGCTGGTCTCCTACAACACAACTAGTGAGAGAATCCAACGGACCTGAGTGGAACATCGATACCAGCCCGCCATCACTAGCAGAAACCCAGCTTGAGATATCGATCCTCCAACGCGACAAGGCACCTGGCGTGGATGGTTTGTACTCCGCATTACTAAGGGAGGTGGCGAGGTCCTTCTGAACAGTCTGATGACCATATTGCAGAAGATTTGGAATGAAAACAATACCAGCCGAGTGAAGCCCCTCGACCTTCATCCCGGTCTTCAAAGGGGCGCAAAAACGTCATGGGAAAGCCATCGTGGAACCAGCCGTGTAGCATTCGCATCTAGCGTACTCTGGCATTATTTTGTGCAGGTTGATCGATTGTCGGTAGAATCGAATCCCTGAGGGTCAAAATGGGTATCACCCTGGGGAAGGTTGCATCGACCACACTTCACCTTGAGGCAAATTTTTGGACAACGCCACTCCTTCAGATATCTCACGCTTGCCATTTTTCTTGAGCTGATCGGCAGAAACTTTGATGGCGTCTGGCGATCTAAATTTATATTTCTTTCGAGAGCACTGCATGCAAACTTCTGCGGAGGAGTGCAAGTAAACGGCAACCTTTTAAGTGAGTTCACCACGTCCAGTAGTTTAAGATAAGGCTGACCTCTCTCATTCTTCCTCTTCAGCTATGTTACTGATGTCCTGCTTGAGATTTCTCTGCTTGCTTCCGAAATTTCGGGGTCGGGATCCTCCCTAGACGTTCATTCACAGACATTGAGTTTGCATAGAAAATTGCTCTCGCTTCAGAGTGTTCAGAAATTCAAACAACTAAAATAACACAAATAATTCTGCCGCACGGTTTGGCATACTCTTTACACCTGCAAAGTGTAAATTGCTGACTTGATGGGATCAAACCCATAACTACCAATTACAGCTGACAATGATGATGATGATCCGCCACGTCGATTGGTCCGAGTGCAAGCACGACCACATTTATTAACACAGCAGAAATTTCTGCAGCATATCTGCACTTAGGTGCGGGACCAGTGCGGAAATGAAACAAGTTTCCACACCCAGTCCGCCCCCGGATGCGAAAATAGTGTAAACGTTTCCGCACCCAGTCCGCACTTAGCTAAAGTCGTCCGACGCTCGAATATATCCCAGTATACGCATCTATTTCCTTCCCCAGTACAATTCGATATCTTCCTAAACACTACGTTCCCGTGCCGTGATAACCCATCTTACTACTTATAATTCGTCAGCGTATTAACTTCCCGGATACAAATAAGCACTCTCAAGTACAAATGCTTTTATGAATGAATTTTACAAAATACAAGCGAAGAATCATGTTACTCTTGGCGGCTGTCTTCAGGCGTTTCCGAAATTTCTGCCGTTCGTTTTCCAGCCAGCGATGAACGATGTCCTTTATTTGCCGTAGATTTGTGTTTGGAAATTTCTCAGTTGTCGCGTCTGCAGTGAAAAAGATAGTTATTGAATTTCATCCAGACACTTGTTCAATTAACTAAGTATAAAGTGACCATCAAATACAAATAAGTCCTTGGGCCAGTCTGCTTGACCCAAGGCTTCTTTTTCATTTATTCCGCGCCAATTGAGTAGTACGGCTAGGCCTTGGTGCCAACGTCCGTGTAAGTATGTTAGTCACGTACAGTTGTACATTACCAGCCTCCTGCAAGAGCCACCTTTCCATCTTTGTGAAATCAATAATCGTGACCACAACTAATACTCACCAGCTGTGAATAGCGTGGACCATTTCTGAGATGTTCTTCATACTTCCGGAGATCATCCGTGGATGACAGCGAAAGAGGGGGCTCGTTGAGTGTCTGAGAACCCTTTTGTGTGCAATAATCACACAGTCCTGCTAGGGCCTTTCTGAAGCAAGTGAGGGGATATACAGGATATTATAATCACAGCCATAATATCCTGTATATCCCCTCACTTGCTTCAGAAAGGCCCTAGCAGGACTGTGTGATTATTGCACACAAAAGGGTTCTCAGACACTCAACGAGCCCCCTCTTTCGCTGTCATCCACGGATGATCTCCGGAAGTATGAAGAACATCTCAGAAATGGTCCACGCTATTCACAGCTGGTGAGTATTAGTTGTGGTCACGATTATTGATTTCACAAAGATGGAAAGGTGGCTCTTGCAGGAGGCTGGTAATGTACAACTGTACGTGACTAACATACTTACACGGACGTTGGCACCAAGGCCTAGCCGTACTACTCAATTGGCGCGGAATAAATGAAAAAGAAGCCTTGGGTCAAGCAGACTGGCCCAAGGACTTATTTGTATTTGATGGTCACTTTATACTTAGTTAATTGAACAAGTGTCTGGATGAAATTCAATAACTATCTTTTTCACTGCAGACGCG
>NW_008751695.1:1726214-1727338 GCF_000715545.1 Opisthorchis viverrini
GCTGACAGTGCTGGATTTATGCACCAATTTATCAGCACCCGCATGAAATGCGCAGCAACCTACCCCTCCCCCCAAATCATCGGTGAACAAAACTGCGGCAGCTAAAACCACCGACGAGTCCGCGGTTATTACAGCTGACAATGATGATGATGATCCGCCACGTCGATTGGTCCGAGTGCAAGCACGACCACATTTATTAACACAGCAGAAATTTCTGCAGCATATCTGCACTTAGGTGCGGGACCAGTGCGGAAATGAAACACGTTTCCACACCCAGTCCGCCCCCGGATGCGAAAATAGTGTAAACGTTTCCGCACCCAGTCCGCACTTAGCTAAAGTCGTCCGACGCTCGAATATATCCCAGTATACGCATCTATTTCCTTCCCCAGTACAATTCGATATCTTCCTAAACACTACGTTCCCGTGCCGTGATAACCCATCTTACTACTTATAATTCGTCAGCGTATTAACTTCCCGGATACAAATAAGCACTCTCAAGTACAAATGCTTTTATGAATGAATTTTACAAAATACAAGCGAAGAATCATGTTACTCTTGGCGGCTGTCTTCAGGCGTTTCCGAAATTTCTGCCGTTCGTTTTCCAGCCAGCGATGAACGATGTCCTTTATTTGCCGTAGATTTGTGTTTGGAAATTTCTCAGTTGTCGCGTCTGCAGTGAAAAAGATAGTTATTGAATTTCATCCAGACACTTGTTCAATTAACTAAGTATAAAGTGACCATCAAATACAAATAAGTCCTTGGGCCAGTCTGCTTGACCCGAAGGCTTCTTTTTCATTTATTCCGCGCCAATTGAGTAGTACGGCTAGGCCTTGGTGCCAACGTCCGTGTAAGTATGTTAGTCACGTACAGTTGTACATCGCCAGCCTCCTGCAAGAGCCACCTTTCCATCTTTGTGAAATCAATAATCGTGACCACAACTAATACTCACCAGCTGTGAATAGCGTGGACCATTTCTGAGATGTTCTTCATACTTCCGGAGATCATCCGTGGATGACAGCGAAAGAGGGGGCTCGTTGAGTGTCTGAGAACCCTTTTGTGTGCAATAATCCACAGTCCTGGCTAGGGCCTTTCTGAAGCAAGTGAGGGGATATACAGGATATTAT
>NW_008751695.1:1727361-1772365 GCF_000715545.1 Opisthorchis viverrini
ATATATATATATAATCACCAGTCCAGTTCCAACGTTTGCGGGTTGAGAACACAAAGGTGCTTATTGGAGGGCGTCCCCTCTCGAGCGAAATAAGTTGGGCGGTGATAGGGGCGATGTACAGTAAGGATTTTCCTCTGATTACTTACTCCTCGATCACTCTGTTGCGATAAACCCTACTGGTTCCATTTGAACACCAGTGAGCGAAACATCCCTATCGTATTATTACGGCGAAGTTTATTCCGTCCGGAACCTGGTAGCGTTAGCACTGGTTAGATATTCAAAGGCAGATCTGCTGTTGTCAACCTCCTCTGCTTTCTGCTCCGGAAGCATGGCATCGGCTATCAACGCCATTGTTTTAATCTCTGTTGATGCTAATGTTGGTATTGAAGATACTTGTGAGTGCTGGCGCATCGAGCTCTTGTTTCTTCCGTTTAGACCATTCTGGTTCATATCTGCGAACCAACCTTACCGACTCGGTTACCGATGACGGACTTGGATTCGTTACATTTCAAGGACATTACATTGGATGCACCTCACGTATGCCCATTTGATAACTTGTTCACCGTACTACCTTCTAGACGAAACACCTTGTGAAAGTCACGTTAGAAAAAGCACTGCTAATATCGGCGGATGTTAAGAACGTGAAAGACGCATTATCTGAAATTTGTGACTTGCAGGTAAGCTAGTTTTATATATGCAGTTGGTCTGTTCAACGTACAGGTTGCTTTATCCGGGGCTTACCGAAAACTGTCCAACACACTGCGCGCCACTCTGCAATCGGTTTTGCTTTTGTTTTTCCTTCTCTTTATCGATCTTTTATTTTTAGGACAATCAAACCGATGAGGACGTCAAACAGATTAGCTTTCAGTTTTACAGCCTCATGGATGAGGTATTGACTTGTTCCTCATTTCGTTCACCTGCTACCGCTAAAGCTTATAGATCTGCATCAGGCACTTTCAGCTGATATGCGATCGACACTGCTTGATCGGATGCAAGAATACGTTGACTTTTTCTCGGGTAAGCTTGTGCTTCCCATTTTAGTTCACTGCTTATAGGACTTTCTTCAGAGAACACGGACCTTGAGGGCTCCGTAAGAGCGCGTGATCAAGCATATCACGCTTACATGCGGTTGCCAAAAAAGTCTAACGCAAAGGCAATTAAATCGACTTCAGCAGAACTTGCAGCCGTAATTTTTATCCTTCTGATTATATGTTGCTCTCCGATCTGTTTGCAGCTGCGTCGTACTTTCAACTGGACCGCTACACTGCATTACGGACATCTTAACCGTGCCTGTCGACTCCGCGAGATTGTACCTTTGTTGACAATGACCAACTTCCTTGACACGCAGATTCAGCACGCAAGAAACCTCTCGGAGCTCTTCGGGAATTCAGCCTCAACTTTTCTACAAGTCACTCAAGCAGAGTTACAACGGTATGTTTTGCCCTGTGATCTTCATCCAGTGTAAAAATGCACCGTTTGTTACATGAAGCGAGACGTTCCTCGTGCCAAATATCATTTGTCATTGGTGCACTAAGAAGTATCCAAAGAAAACTAAACAAGTAACTGAAAGCATTCTGTTGATTACGCCTCATGATATATATTTGATTGTCCGAACGTCTCTACGAGTGTCCTAAACAGCAACCTCAATGCTGACAATAAAGTGCAACCCTGTCAATCTTAAGGGACAAGATTAAGTATCCTAAGTTCATACGTCAAGATAGGTGATCTGGTGCTTCACAAAGGGTATTCTGATGTGGTGCACGCCAAAAATTGAGCTCAACTCTGAGGAAATGAGCTTTTTGGTCTTCGTGTTAAAATAAAACGACTGATGGATCCAAATTCTGTACAGACGTACATTAAAGTGCATCAAGGCTACACCTCCCCATAAGTGAACATTCATGGGTGGAGTGATGCTGCCTATCTTGAGAAATGATTAAGCTAGGGCAGTTCCGTTGACGTGCCAGACTTTTCGCATTTGATCCTGAACAGTGGTTATGCAATTGGCTTGTTCAGGAAAATTAAGGAGAACCCTGGCACTGCTTCAAAGGCTCAGTTTTCCAATCCAACTGGTTCCGTGGGCGGCCTGACAATATCCTCGAATAGGCTGCCTAGAAAACTAAGCTGTCGAGCAGTATCACTTCACACTGCTCGGTTTTTACATCTGGAGCAACCCGTACAGGGAAACATTGGTACCATCGATCACTGTCAATTTTAGCCGTTCTCTTACCGGAATTACTTCTGGTTCTGATCCCTTTAGTTCATGTCTGAATGTTAAGCCATCTCGTCCCCGTGGTTCGAACCCGATCTCCGCTTCTCGACTTCCCTTGTCTGGGCTTCGGCAACCTGGCAGTATCGCAGCCCTCGTGCTTCCTTTGCATAGCATGGTAGCTAGGCCTCGAAAGGGTGTTATAGCTGAACGATTATATTATATCATTATTATGTCTGCATGTTAGCCATCTATCCCGGAAAATAAGGTTTTGACCCCAGACGATAAGGAAAACCGAATTTCACATGTCTGCACTGTTGGCTGATTTGGAAGGTACCGCTCTGTAATTTGTATTATTAGAATTCGATGTATGCTACCTGCAGAAGTTTTGTTAGGTGAAGACATCTTAGCACTGTCCATACCGGGGAGAGAGAGGCTATAAGATGATAAAACTCTGAGTAGTGCCTTACTGAAGTCTACCATCATGTTTGCCTCGTGCTGCTACTTGCCTTCAATTTCCGATATCTCCAACGCATCGTGTAGGCGTTTTCGAATGAACGAGTTAACGCAGTAGAAATACGTTAACTGGTCTTGGCAATAAGTCAACCGGTCATTCAAATGACAAATTCATTTGGCTATTATTGTCAATGTTGTTGGCAGTTTATGAATCTGAAATGCGCCCAAATCCAACCAATTTCTGTCTTCTGACTATGTCATTTAAATTGCTGAGTGGGTGTAATCATTTCGTTTGGATACGTTATAGAGTCGAAATCTCGATGTCAAGCAATTCAAGTCAACCCCACCTGTTTTCCGGGGCATTCGTCATTTCGCAACTCTATCAACCTATTTATTGTACACGATGAAGTGTATCAATAAACCATACTGAACTGCAAGTTCGAAGTTGACAGCTTAGTCAGATTGGTATGGACGGTTCCCTGGGACTTCAGTGAGCTAATCATAATTAGCGGAAGGTGCTGACGATAGTTTACAACAATGGACGCGTAGCAAACACAGATGGTAACCTTTTAGTCTTCTCTCTTAGTGGCTTATCGTTAAACTGCGAACCGTTATCCATTTTATCAGGCAACTCGCTTCTGAGGAACAGTTGATTGAGCTCTTCAACAATCGGGTGGAAGCAATAAAAGCCCAACCTCTGGCAACCTTTTGCCCAGAGCCCTGGATATTTACACTCGATGGTAAGGGGCAATCTCTATTTAAATGTCCAATACTCGATCACAATGACAGGTTAACCTGCACGTTTGTCTTTGTTGATTCGTCTTTATCTCATGTTACTTCCACCGGTTGGATGCTTGTTTTCAGTCTGCTGATTTAATTAACTTACGTCTGAGTTCGGTATTCGCCTGTCACATTAATTTGGGTTTTCGTCAGTTTGGTGAGATGTTTGTTCATAAATTGTTCAGCTGCGGCACGTATTTGCAGTGTAGCCCGAGGGAGGCACTAGGGTGGAGCTACTATCGGACTGTTCAAGCCCAAATAGGACTAGTCGAAAAAAACATAGTTGGGTTTGAACTCTGAACTTCTGGTCCTCTCTTCTCATCTGAGCTACAAATGTCTTGAGTTCCGCCCGCAGCGGCCCAAGTACAACTGATTTTTGGGCACCTAGCCTCTTAGTAACTGAGTTTCATGCATAGAACTTTTAAACTAGCTGATGTACTGATGTCCCATTTGTGTTGTAGCCCGAATGAACCACTTCAACACTATTTGGACGGAGTATGCAATTTTATGTAGGTGCCGTGTTTTTTGTAACTATCCCTAGCGAACAACCAGCGTCACTGAAGAAGGGTATGCATCTTACAGAGTAGTGAGTACACACAATAGCGATCAGGACCCAATGTCCAACAGCACTAAATATGTGTTTAGAATTTGGTGGAATTGCCACACAACAGGTACCGTCTATGTTCCTAAGATAGGCGCCACTGGCAGATGACTGGGTTTTCTGAAAAAATAGAGTCTGGAGGAGTGCACACCACACTTTCCTATGTTCCCGTTTGGCTGACTGATAGTTGTCTGTTGAAGACTATCAAACCATCCATTCTGTGTGTCGTTTAGATCATTTTTTACTCATGCGAGCGTTCGTCATTCCGCTTTCACACTTTGATTTAACCCAAACTCTATCACAGTTTGCTTTTCATTCTTCTTTTACCAGATTCGTCAAATGATATCGTTTCGGAACCCGGTTCACACCCAAACCGGAAACTCCTCTCAAAAGCGGGCCATTTGTTGCTTCGTAACCGTGTCAACCTGGTTTGGCGATGGGTCGAAGTTTTCTGCTATACACAAAGTGGAAATCTGATGTCCCAGCAGTTTGATGAGGTGAGCCCATTTTCAGTCATCTATTCTGCTTTGTGTAGGCTGTTGATCAGTTGACACTTGTTTTGTTAGCTGTGCTCGACAACTGGCATGTAAACGTTTCGCTACCATGTTCTGTGCTTTCTAGCACACTTAGTTCATAATTTTTTTTCCAACTGGTTCTCTCACCTTCGTTTTGTTGGTACACTACAACAGGACTCCCGGGCAGTTTTATTCGCTAGATTTTCAGTCCCATTTCTGATATTTTCGGTACTTTTCTTATTTTGAGCGCGCACTTCTGAGAAATACTTTCTACTAAAATTAAGTACTTTTTAAGCTGCACTCTTGCAACAGTAGCACTTTTGCGTTTCATCCCATGCTCATGAGCATAGTTGCGTGTGTTTAATCATTTCTAGATCGGGGCCAGTCTGTTGGTTGACTTAAACCAGAAAGGCGTCTACATCGAGGAAACTGTTCAAGATGATCGGCGCAATGTTTTTCAGATAGTATCACCAACCGAACGTAGGTAAGTGATACTGTTCCGCAGACTGGTTACGTGCTGTTTTTAGAATATGGATATTGTGATTCTTTTTTTATTTGGCACACTTTGATATCGGCCGAAATGCCTATGCAGTCATCCAGCCAATTTTTTCATTATCTACTAAGGAATGGTATGCTCATATTCGAACATCTTGACTGCTTCGAGGAGATTGTGACGTGTCGTCTGGTCTGTTTGGATGTATGACAAAGCTCGCTTTGAACGATTGTCCCATCTTATGATATGGATCATTTCACCCTGTTTTTTTATGCTTGGATTTGGTTTTGGTGGACAGATTTGTAGGCTCCTTTACAATTTCTGCTTAATCCTTGGTACGACTGCAGCACTAAGTTTGGCTTTATCTCATGCTGATTTGGAGTTCATGCGTACCTAATGCACTTCAGACCATCCTATTTCATTTATCGGAAACACCTGCTTCCCTCCTGTAGGCTTCTATTGCCTTGTGTGACCCTGTGTAGGACAGCATTCAGCAATTACCGATGCAATGCGTAGGATGATGGTATTTGTAGCCTTTGTGTACTTGTATGGAACACGTAGATTACATACAAAACAGCCGTTGATAGTTCTGGAGTGTTTTCATTGTTGGCACTTCGATTTAGATTGGACTATGGTCAATGCGATATTTTGCTGAGCCACTCAGCGCTGACTTCAAAACGAGGATGTGATAAAACTGGGGATGATTGTTTCTCGCCCGCTATGTTATTACTGTGCAAATTAGTTTAGGATTTCATGGTGGGTACACTTTGTGCGTGGTGTAACACACCCTACAAGGTAACAAAATGTTTTACAATCTTAGTGAAATACACTCATTTACGCACCAATTTGGCTTCTATGGGACATCCTACTGAATCTCTCGTTCGTGGTGTATTCAGCAAACTCGTCTACAATCGTTTATGGAGTTTGACCGAAAATGTGCTGATGCGGATAAGGTGGTTTGATCCGGCCTTTCGGTGCCCTGAATGCTCGGTATAGATGGGTAAGACAGAACGGGACACCAAGCTTTGTCCTTCTTGTTACTGTACGTTATTGTGCTCGTCGCTATCGAGTAGATGGCGGAAACCTGTTCTCTGTCGCGCACTGGCTATCTTCAAAGGAATGGGAAGATTTTGACCCGCTCTCACAGTCAATTTATGCTGAGAAGCAATGTACAGCTGTTTCAAAAGTGGTGCAAAGCTTGGATCAGCGTACTCGTCACTTGAGGATGTCCTCAACATGTGACCATGTGGAATAAATCCCGCAATTGGTGAATGGGTGATGATACATCCCATGTAAGTGCATGTTGATTACACTGTAGACCAGTCGCTCCCGGTCAGACGGTTTTGCCGGGAGGTCGCGGGTTCAAAACTCCCTAGAGTTTCATTAGATTCATACAAAAGGATTCCCAATAAGGACGGAACAGGTTTTTGGTCTTTCTTAGCTTTCCATTTAATTTTCAAGACGAATTCTCGATTGAAATCCCAGAATCTGATCTGCGGCAGCTACAATCACTGTACAACGAGTACGCAGTTTTTATAGCTGACAGTGATGATGATGACAGGTGTCGTCTAGTTAAATTCAGGACACCCCAACGAAGCGCTTGTGTATGATTTCCTGCGAAGGCCTAAAGTTCAGTGACTTAGTTTTGAAGATGTTAGGGATTCTATGGAACGTATCTAGTCCGCCTTTCGTGTTCCTTGATTTGAAATATCTGTTCCATGTAGATTGCCGAGCAAATTGTACTGTGAATTACGTGCACACTGAGTTCCTTGTTAGGAACCCGATGGCGTGCTAGCAGCAAATATCTTTGTAGACTGTGTAGCCGAATAGATGTTAAAGTTATGGAATAAATTCCGGGTGGTGTTCGGGGTACAGGTGAGATCTGGGAGTCGAATATATAAATTGTGTGTTAACATCGGCATTCTGATTCGTTCACGTGAGATTTCACGAAGCGATTCGGAAATCGGTTGTTATACAGAAGTTGAGTAAGGCGAGTCAACTCACTTACTCAGACGGATCCGTCTCATCTATCCCCATAAATTTTATACAGATTTCTTGTGAACGTTAGGTGCACCATACAGGAATGTAGATAAAGGTCGGAATGTGCTGGTTCACAGCGGACGCCTTTTTAGAGTATTGGACTCATTGACCGGCAGTTGCTGTGACTGATACCTTTCACATTTCACAGTAACTATTATGTTGCTACCGCCTTTGTGTTATCCTTGTGATATGCGAAACAACCACATAGCAAAAGCATAATTTTGATGGATTTGGGAGGCACTTAAGAACTTATGAATCTAGGCGAGATGGCTCAAGTGGTTAGAGCGTGGATTTACTGATCGGAAGGTCCGTGGTTCGAATCCGATCTCCGCCACTCGACTTCCCCTGTCTAGGCTTGGGCAACCTGGCAGTATCCCAGTCCTCGTGCTTCCTTTGGGTGGCATTGCAGCTAGGCACCGGAGGGGTGCTACGGCTGAACGCTTTCTATGAATCCAGGTGGCGCAAAAAGAGACGTGCTACAATCGGTGAGGCGTACATGCCCTTTTCGGTAGTGTCAGACTACATTCACCGTTCATGATGATGATGATCTTCTGGTGAGCTCTCGAAGACAACAATTCACTAAAGTGGGATAAAAAGTACGATTGACCTCGCACTATGTTCTGTCCCGTCTCTGTATGCCAAACATTCGGATCGCAGATTGTGCTCACATCGTAACCTCAAAGCACTCACTACCGGGAATGACTGATGCCCAACGATCCAAATTGATTTGCTTATCTCTCTTGGTAATCACTTCTGTATTATCATTCATGATGGGGGGCCTTAGTCTACGAAACGTCCTACATGAACCACTATTTTTTCCAGAGCTTCTCAATGTTCAATTTCGACTTGGCGCCCAAGCCGGTCAGTAGTCTCTTTGAAAATCGTCAGATGTCGGGGCTTAACTGTCACAATGTTATATGCTACAATAACTGTGGTCTAGTGTTGTTGTTCACAAGCTTATTGGATTAAGGATTGGCTTTCTGTTGCGTATGATCTCAGCTCGTCGTTCGAATGCACTGTTTTCTTTTCTCTTTCCCAGGACCATTTACTTACAAGCGGAAAGTAATCAGGAGCGGGATGAGGTAAGACCAGCACAAATTCATATGTTCACAATTTTTCAGTAACTTCTCGGTGTGTACCATTTATTTGGTTGGAATGTTTGTCTCTTCTACTTGATAAGCCATTGTTTGACTGTTGGATTTATGTACTCTGTTATCTGTCACTTTTTCGTTGTGATCCTGAACAAAATAGTCACAACAGCGACCCCACTCTGAGCGAACAAATGTATTTATTTTCGGCTGCTCTTAAGGTTAATGGGACAGTTCCCGAATGGTTGGATTGCTTTCCATAGATGATTTTATAGGGAATCAATCCAATGAAAAATCATGAATTAGTCTTTGCACAAGATGAGTATGAGAAGAATCTAGCTGTGTGACTACTTGATACAAAGAAACCACCAAAGAAGTTCCAAGATAATCCAGCAATGAAGTTACCAACTGTAGACACAATTGAGTATTTTAGCCTTTTTCACGGGTAAACATAATGTTTGATCCGGACGGCTAAGGATGATTGGGGCTATCGGACTATACGCAGCTCGTATTCAGTAGGCAGTATGAACAGACGAATGAGGACAGTAGATGCTGTTTTGACAACTGCTTCTATGAACAACTACGGTAACAAGTATTATGAATTAAGCAGAACCTACAATCAGTAGCCGGGCAGTCCGTAGGAGAAAGAAAAGGGGCTGTGTGGCAGCAGGGCTTTCTGGAAGTAACAAGAAGTATATACCGGATGATATACAAACGTATGGATATGGTCAGTCAGACAGTGTAAATAGGCCGTAAACAAAGTTAAAGACAGTCTACGTTCAGAAGGTTTATGGAAACTGTCCGGAAAACGGGTATCGAGTGAAGTTGACACAAATTAAATGTACCTTCATTTCAGAAGGTCTTGGTAAACAATCTGCAGTTTCTACTTTGGCAACATTTCGCTTTTGACACAAAAGCCAAGTGAGCAGGTTACGAAGTTCATTAGGTTTTAGGACAATCCTTAGCTGACAGCGTGACGAAGTAGCACGTGCTACGTGTCAAATCGAAACACGCACTTAAGCCCGTTTACAACAAAATCCAAAAAAATACTATCGGGTAGGATGCAATACAAGCGTAGTGCAAAAATAAGGCCGCCTGGAAAATCGGGTTGGAGCAGCGGATAGTGCACTCGTCTGCCATCCGAGGGGTTCCTGACTTCCACCTCCGAGCGGCTACTTTTTTCGTCGGAGTAGACACTCCAAAATAGGTAGAGCTGACACGAAATTGAAGGCGAAGATGGACATGTGACAAAATATCGGCATTAGTAACTAGAGGGTAGACAAACCCTGAGCAGGAGCAAAAAAACAGGAGTGTCAGGGAAGCAGAACGTCTGTTAAGCAGGTGTAAGTCACACTACTCATGAGTAGCCAAACAAAAGATAACCGCTGATTTCCATTGCTTCACTGGAGCAGTCAATGCACGCCAAATGGTCTTTGGAAGTACCCCCCCCCCCAAGTAGGACCGTTTCAGTCGGTATTGTGGATGTTTCCCCTTTTGGAAACTCACCATATCCTGTTGGTTGTTTCGCTTATGTCGCCAGATGTTTCCTCGTGAGCACAAGTCAGGTGGGAATAATTCAGAATAAGCTCAATGCTTTGTGGCTAGTGTTAACCGGGAACAACAAACCAAAGCAGGAAGCCCTTGCTCTGGTGGATTATTCGAAATTCAGAGAAAACCAGGAAATGTAGTTTTTTTCAGCAGAATGCATCTCTAATGATATACATTATTTGGGCGCAACATCTGTGTATCAGCCGGCACCGATATCCTCGGACATTTCTAAATCGATTTTCAAGCCTCACCTTGTCTGTCGGGCCGATTTTAATGTTTTGCACTCTGAAGTGAGCAGGACAGCAAACCGCTCATGCTCTCATACTAGATTCACTTGATATCGATATGTGCTTGACAACCGAGAGGCTGGCAGTTATCTAATTTGGGCAGTTTTTTTTATCAGTATCATTTTCTTGAGTGTCTTCCAACTCCTTCACTTTCGGACTCCGATTCCTATTGGGACGAGATTGTCACATAGTACCGCGGGTTTTGCCACTTCCACTCAAGCACCCGTTTTTGTTCAGTTTTCGAATTGACGAGTTTGTGAAAGGAACGCTAGAAGTTCTTCAAAACCCTGGTGTTCAAATAACCACTTGCGAAAACCTTGTGGATCTGGAATATTCAGAGCCCATCGTTCCGACCTTCGAAAAGAATAAGGCATAAGTGTTTTTTGATTAACTGACCAAACTCATCCCAACCCTTTGCACCCCTAAAGTGTAAGGTCGTGTTTCTGGACATGCACTCATTGGACACGCCACTGACTATCCAAGCGGACGCATTCGAAGTTGGGAAGCATTCTGCGTATTTTGGAAGTTGCATTACTTCCGATTGCAGTGTGACAAATGAGGCCAATGCGTGAATCTGTAAGGCTCGGTCGCATTTGCTACCGATGGCGAAGAAGCGGCATATCCCTGAATCTCAGGCTACATACAGTACGGACCGTTTTGTTGTATGGCTGTGAGTCGCGGCCTTTTCGAGTAGCTGAAATGAGACGTTTTCAGGCCTTGGACCATCCTTGTCTCAGAACCGCAGGTCATGTAGTCTGGTGTCGGCGAATCCGTAACAAGGCAATTATTGAGAGACTTGCAGGTTGTGCACCAGGGACCTCCATCGCAGAATATGCGCAGCAACAGAAGCTGTGTTGGTTAGGCCGGATCATTGTTTGCCGGAAACGGTGCTGTTTTCCGCACCCAATGCAGAGTTGCGCAAGCTGATAGGTGGTCAACCTTTGGCCTGACAGACGGGTATGAAAGAAAATACGGAATTTTGGGGCGCCGTCTGTGCAACTAGCCTTGCAAGATCGAGTACACGTACTCTTCCGTGTGTATGGTTGGAGACGCTGCAAGATATAACTGCTAATCCATGTCAGTGGCGTTTCTGTTGCCAGTTTCTATCCTGGGTGTCTGGGTGATCGTCGTAGTCTAGCACTAATTCCATTCCCCATCCACTCGTATTTTTTCGCTATAAGGCTTTCATATAAATTGTGGTTGTGTGGCAGCAAACTATCAGTATTGAACACTGGTGTTATTTTCCCAAGGATGATAATGATAATCATGACAGCTGTCCCGCCTTATCTTCCGAAAATCAACACAATGTGAGTTTCTGTATAAGAACTCGGACTAGCTATCTTGCATAGCTGACCCGACCAATAATCCGTTCGACCGCATGTTCAGCGCAGCCCACCCTCCCGGCTCTCTAGCCTATCTGATTGTAGTTCCCATGTGCCGAGGCTTTGTGTTGCTTTTCAGCGAATCAAGGAACACGGCTATCACGCTCGGTGTTTTTGGGACCGCACTTTCGACTCACAGTCTTCGGTTTCCTCCTTGTCAGTGATGTGACTGGGATAAAACATGCCGTTCGGGCAGAGCGATGTTAAGAATTAGTAAACCGAATTGGGCGATCGATTGAGGCATCTGTCTGTACCTCATGTTACTTATTTCAAAAGTGTGCATTGTCTGGCGTGGCTAGGTAGCTGCCTACCTCATGTACATCCGACATACCCCTAGGTTAACGTCCTAGATGTTTTTTCGACGATTATTATATGGATAAGTATCCATCTCTTTTAGTTGTCCCGAACTGGAGCTATTGTATGCTTTTTTTTTACTGTACTTCATTAATCATGTCCCTTATACCATGATCCTTCATTTCTTGATGGGCACTGATGGGATGTTCACTGTTTACTTGTGCGCCTCAACTTCCTTCCCAGCAAGTGTATAAGCAAGTACGGATGTTGCCTTTTGTTACTACGAATTTGTGACAACCATTTAACGTGAACCACATTCTATCCGTCGTTCCGTTTCGGTAGATAGAACCACTCTCCTTAGCACGCTGTGTTAACCTCTTCCCGGACATTCTTGAAATGTGACCCTTGGTTACAACAGGTTAGTTAACTGCACTGGAATCGACCCCACAGGTCAGTTGGTACACGATGGACTGTAGCAGGATAGCACGGTAGATTAAGTCATGTTTGTATGATTCATCTAATCGGGCATGCCCGACTCAGCCCATCTACGGATAACTGGAGTACGCTGTTTATTGCCGAGGTTGGCCGTGAACCGGAAAGCATCTACATTCGTTCCCTTGGCATCACAGTTTTTCGTCACCTCACAGCCGCTTTTTTGAGCACGCAACGTTTATTTACCACCTTTTGTTTCACCTACACTGCATGTCATACATTTTGCATAGGTTAGACGATTAATAAGAATCCACATGAGGTGGTATTTTTGTAATGACGCATCCGAATTCAACCTAATACGATAGTTCTCTGACCGAAAGATGAATATAAACCTCGGATTACGTACCTGCTTCGAAGCAACCGTTTGTGCGCGGTTTCCTAGTGCATTGCACTTAGATACATTTTACAGGATCCGCTAACGCCCTTCCTGTGAAGTAATTTCCATGGTCATCTACTTCCCGGTATTTCTTGTCATAGCGGAGTCACTATAAGTCTTTCTTCACCTCACCCTTATTTGCCAACTCTGTTTGTCGCGCGTCGAAATTATGTTGCGCTGCTATTTCTCGCGTGCATGTATTCGGTGGATGAGAAAGCATCTTAATATTTTACAAGTATTGTACTAGACAATTAACCTGCGTTTCTTTTGCTCACTCATTCTTTGTGGAAACTTATTTCCCCACATCTTCTCACAGTGGATAGCTACGTTGACGAACATAATCTATGATGTGAACAACCTAGGAACATGGGATGCTCCATCGCGATCAGAATCAAAAGCTACATCTCCCGAGGTGAGTCCTCGGAATGGGTTCCTTAGATTTTCTAGTTCACGTTTTTTTCCTGACTGTACTTTCTACCTTTATTGTTGATGACAGAAAGTGTCGATTTTAGGAAGTTCATAAAATGCAAGGTAATCACCTGGGCTTTTAAGCAGGA
Source organism: Opisthorchis viverrini (assembly GCF_000715545.1). NCBI lineage: Eukaryota > Metazoa > Platyhelminthes > Trematoda > Opisthorchiida > Opisthorchiidae > Opisthorchis > Opisthorchis viverrini. The sequence goes on from NW_008751695.1 coordinate 1,740,477, forward strand.
ACGAAGAGGCCTCATTTTTGGTTAAAAAGGTACATCTAGAGTGAATCCCCTTTCTGTAGTTTCCTTCATGTCTCCCGTATCCAAGGCTCAGCTTTGTTAGCAGTTTGAAGGACACTTTTCAATTTCCATATAGTTTAAGCCTGATAGAATTCTGTCATTCAGTTAGTTTTTGACATTCGGCACGGTAATGAATCAAGCGCTAAACTCTGAGGTCGTGTAGCGGACCGTGAATGAAACTACCGAAATCACTCTCTGAATTCATAAAATAACCGTTGTGTGCACTTTATCGTGGTTGATCTTGGTTTTTTCGTCAAGTTTGAAAACTTTTCTCCATCAGGCAGTTTGTTCAGCACTCTCCACCGTGAACAGATTATTAAGCGTAATATATATTACACTATTGGGCCGTTTTTTCGAGCTACTACCTGGCTGATTCGGATTTATTTAACTTCTTGCTATCCTTTAGGTGAGTTTTATCGAAATGCGCTTAACTGTTTTCCAATAGGTTCGTCTCTTGCCAGACCAGTCTCTAATCTGCCTCCGTCGCAGTTATCTGTAGGTCTGTTTACTTAGATGGCTGTCATTTCGTTCGTAGATTCGAGCAATCTGATAGCGAACGTTTTTTGTCACCAATTGAAGCGGTATCATTTGCACCTTTTTGCTTGGCGCACCGGCGTCAGCTTGCGCCCGTTGATGTCTTTCATATCTCAGTTACCCAACGACACATCAATTATTGTTTGTCGATCAGGTGGTTGTTGATCTGCTCATTGAGCTCGGTGTATGCCTCCGGGCCCTGAGTTGTCGACACATTGCCAACACACCATGTCTTCTCTGGTGGTGAAGCGTTTGCTCCACGCTCAGCTAATGGCCCATCGATCAATTTTCAACCTGCCTCTCGAAGAATCTTAGTACTTCACCCTCTTAGTTGAAGCCGAAGGACTTGTCTCACAGAATTCGTTCTGTTGTCGACCACTGGGTACCCATTCGTTGGTCACAAACATCATTTCATTGCCTTCCTAACAGACCCCAAGAATGACATCGGCTGTAAACCAATCAGACTGGTCTGTGAATGGCATGCCCCCTGTCTCTTTTGACCTACCTGCGGTCAACCAGTTGAACTCGATTCGTGACGCTGAACTCATACAGATTCACCGTGCAGCACCAGTATCAGGAGCCGACTCGGCCACCGTTTCTGATCCATCCGATGTTTCAAACCAACCGTCCGCAAGTAGTTCGAAACCAGATGAGCTTGTTGTGGATGCCGAAGATATTCCAGAACCATTGGAATTGGGGTTTCTTGGTTCCGTTCAGCTACCTCGAAACTTTCGTGAGTCTACTTATTTGCCATCGTAGTGTGTAAAATAATCTGTCTTATCTCCACTGTATTTGGTGCCTAGTAATACTTATAAATTACTTCACGATAACCGCCTGCAGAAGGGGGAACCGGCTCTAAGAATATCCCAGATCGATGCTACCCTTGAAACACGGTTGGTAGCTAGGTCCGAACACAAAGTCATTGTTGTGTTCTACTGTTTGGCCGCATTGACCATCTGCAGACAAAGTAGTTCAGAGTCGATCTTCACTGTTGATAGCCATCCAACCAATCAACGGAATAGCAAACGTGCGGACCACAATGCAGCGCAAATCACAATCGGGCCAGTGATATTACAGGAGAGGTATATACCAAGTGGCCAATCACATGAGAAGATATTAGGTACTCTTCAAAAACTATATAAATGCAGCCAGACACAGAGGAGGCAACCACTCAACTGCGCACTGACGATGTCTCCTCGACTGGGGAAGAAACGTTTGCAAGCTAGTTGCCAAGATCGGTGAACTTAATGACCATCTGACCAACTAACAAGTTTTAATTATGCTCATGTGCTATGGCGTCATTCTGAGTAAGACATTGGTAGCTGGAAGAGTTCAGACAACAGGAAGCCTGGTTTGTGGATCAAATGTTCCAACTAATGTGGTCTACATCATTGAAACAATTAGGTGAGTCGTAAAATAGTATAACGGTGACCTTTACACTACCGCTGAGTTCCTTGTCGGTCCAATATACTCGCCATAAGCACTGATTGGCGAGTTCGTGAAGAGAGGACATTTCTCACAGACGTATTGGGATAGGAATCAGACGGTCACGGTTTACGTGTGTAACTTTGCTGGAAGACCGATTCCTGAAACTATATGAAGAGCTTACTGGCGTTTTCGATCGTGACTTCTGTTTTCTCGTCGTACGTGACCATTTTCAGAGATAATGTATTCGAAATCGACTTGGTTTATGGGCTATCCACTAACACTAATGAGACTCAACTGGACACCCACAGCTGTGAAGGACTTGCTTGTGACCGATGAGATCAGGGATAGGCTGCATTTCTGTGCTCAGGGCAATGATGTCATCAGCATAATGAAGACCGATTATCCTTATAGGACGGCTTATATGTACGCCACAAAAGTCGCTGAGGACATGAGATAATGTCCAATCAATCGGAACACTGAAAAGTTCGACGAAACTAGGCAACCCTGCAGAACAGCGGAATTTAAAGCAAAAGCTGTAGTCTTCCCTTCGTATCCTCGAATATGAGGTTTGGTAGAAGCTCCCTGCCACCATCTTTCAGGACAGACATGAAAAGCGCCCGCTGATGGTGTCAACTGCTGCATTAAGGTCAGTGAGGAAGCGGTGTTTTTATTTACTGCAACTTGTACCGATGTTCTGAAGCACTCCGATAAAAGCTTCTACCTTGACGTGGTGGTCGGGCCATAGTGCGGGCTATATATAGCGGGCTATATACCTCGTACTCCGAGTAATCGCACAACGAGGGGATCTGGAGGTAAAGTGTACTGTCCTAGGATGGGAGTGGGAAGGCAATAAGGTGCTTCTCCGAATATTGTGCGGCAGAACCTGTCCATCCAGATGACTGTTTTCGCACACCGATACTTAGTAACAAAGGATATCTGAAAGCCAATGAATCATTAAAGTATCATGATAGCCCAGAAACCCGAGTGCATGCGTCTGTGTTTGTAAGTCACACAAGCATGTTGCAAGCAAAGGTGAACAAAATGGATAGCTGAGTAGACTCACGTTGTGGTCAGGAGCAAAAAGTTGTTTCCCTTTGAAGCACTGATGTGAAACACATAATGCCCGTAGTTGTTGTCCTTGTTCACCCTCTGAAACGAAAACAACCGGTGCGTCAGCAGAAGCATAAAGGAAAAAAACGACCAAGGAAAAATCGAACCCAATCGACAGAAGTGTGTATTTACCTGCAGAATTAAATGGCCTTCCGCCTGTCTCCGTTCATACGGCCGGATAATGCCATCCATTTGTAGGTAACGAGGAGGTCTTACCCGAGCAACATCCTCGACTGTGTCTGCGATTCTGCAACATAGAAAGAGATGAGAGCAGTTATACCGATTGTGAAACCCACGAGGAGGGAAGATCGTGAGTAGAGCCAATGCAATCACCTAAAACAAGCGATCCCGGCCTAAAGCTGCCACCTTGACGTGGTGGTCGGGCTTGAGTGCTCCAATGATCCCGCGGGATACACTGGCTGGAACGTCGTTCCACAAGGTGTAGCTACGCCAGGAAGGCTAAAGGGTGGCAGCGAGACCCCGCACTACGAGCAATCGTGGTACGGGGCGGTCTGGGGGTAAAGTCGTACTGTCCTCTGCGACAGGAGTGTGAAGGCAGTAAGGTGTTTCCCCCAGGCGACCAGCATGTCCGTAATTATGGAAGCAGCGATGCTGCCTTCCTCCAAGGAAGGACGGGTTAGAAAAGGTCGGCCCCAAAATCCGCATATTCCGATCACCGAGCGGTTGAATGTGACCGCCGGCGCATTATCCAATACGGTCGAAATACTTTTAAAACCAAAGAGCCCGGTACTGCTCAAAAGGCACCTGGTGTTCGCAGCCGCATCAGGAATGAGACAGTAAAGCCTTATTCCCTGCGCCCTCGGATTAGGCCACCCCCCTGCAGCCGAGCAGGTCAGCCTGTTGAGTCGTATGCCCCGGGGAGGGTCTTCAAAGAAAACCCTACTGCCCGCTGCCTCGCGGGTCAGACTTTTCGAGCCATATGCTAGGACAGAATCTCCCAACCAAACCGTACACCCTCCCACTGCTTTGTGGGTCGAACTTTTGAGTCAAAGTCTCAAGGTGTGGTACGTCAACTCAAACCCCATCCTCGGTCTGCGTAATCGGGAAGCATCATTTGCCTACACACTTCGTTATCCACAGATATCCCTCCCCAACCCCTTCCCACCATGTTGCTGGGTCATTTGGTTTTCAGTTATCTGACCCAAGAGTCTTATGCACCCCACTGCCTATTAACAATGAAATATCGCCTTGCTAAATCCACGAGATCTTTTATACTTAGGAGCATTTAACGTCCGTATACCATGTCGAATTGGCAAACAGGCACTAAAACCTTACATTCTATTAGAATTGATGTACACTGTATCCGAAACACACAAGCATGGTTATGCATTCCAGAACGCCAAGCACAAATCCAGCTCCGGTGATCCAGAAGCAGTGACTCGTGCAATATATGGTGTGAGAGCTGCACTCAATTCTTTGAACTGTACGCGCTTTAGTGGATCGGATCCCAGTGAAAAGTCGTCTTTGCGCCGTCTGGTAATCGAGCTCAATCAAGCTCAATGCGTTGACATAAAAATGGGGCCTGTTTTCAGTGTCTGCGTATGCCCCATGGGACTGCATTTCTGGTGCTGAGAAGGATACCTTCTATCGAGAGTTCCCCAGGCTCATTCGCCAAGCAACAAGCACCGACGTTGTGATCATTGCGGGTGATTTGAATGCTCAAGTAGGTTGTGTGAGCTCCTTGGAATCATATTTGGGCGGTTGATTCGGAGTCGATAATTGCCGCACAGACAACGGAGATCGACTCCTTCAGTTGTGTGCGTTTATGGTGTGTGTTTATTGTGTGTGTTTATGGCAAGTGCGAACTTTAACATAAACGTTCGCACCGCGTAACCTGGCGGCTACCAAATGCAAATCAACCGTGGCCATCAACCAGAGAGCTACAGTTCAAGACTACCACACCACTTGATTCCGATCACGCCATGGTGCGTGCATGCCTCTCAGTTCATTCCCCTTCAGGGCGTCGCGGTTCATCAAGAAGCATGCCAGTCCACCATCTTCGAAGAACTACCATAGCTCAACAATCCTCTGCAGTAGACCAATGCTGTACTGGTAGTGAGCATGGGAAAATGTGAAAGGATCTGTGCTAGCGGTGTTCAGTGCTGTCTGTTTGACTTCTCCGGTACGACCAAATGACCACTGGATACCGTCGAGTTCAATAGTCATTATTGATGCCAGGAAATTCATGCGAGCAGGCAACGAGTACGACGGCGCACGCAACTCCCTCAAACTCCAAATAGTGAAGAGCCTAAGGAAAGACCGAGAGCTCTGATAACTATTGTAAGCCCAAAAGATGGAGCAGGCTTTTGCTACGGGAAAATATGATTGACCGGCCCCTAGGAAAGCAACGGTCACTGAAACGTTGAGTAAGAGTGGCGGCTCATTCATTCACTTGAAAAAAACGTCGACTGGAAAGATTCACCGAACACTTCGAAGAGCACTTTAGTTGGGCTGCTACAACACAGTCTCTGGAGACTGCACACGAGTGAATGGAATGGACTATTTAATAGCCCATCGGAAGGAGAAATGAAGTACGAAGTATCCATACTGAAATTTTAGAAAGCACTAGGACCGATGGGTCTGTATCCAGCTCTCTTCAAAGAAGGCGGAGAATCCCTGGTGACCCACCTAACAAAGCTTATTGGTGTGATGTGGAGCGAGGAAAATGTGCCTGTAGAGTGGGACATGTCGACAGATAAAGCGGTACGCAGGCGCTGTGGAAATCACTGTGGGATCAACCTGGTTGCTGTGGCATTGAGAGTCCTCTCTGGTCTGACTGAACACGGGGAGAGACAGATCCGTGAAAACTAAGCTGGGTTCTGTGCTGCAAGTTGATGCATTGATCACATTTTCAAATTCTGGAACTGCTTGGGTGGTCCTTCCAGGGGTCCCGTCAGGATTTAAATCACGTTGATCCGTTCCACAGAGCTTATTGTGTGCCGAGCGGAAAGGTGAAGATTGAGCATTCACGTACAAGGGTACGATTTGAACTGCATTTGTTTCCATTTTCTGCTTCACAGTACGACATACAGTTTTTAAACGATGCCTTCTGATCTAGCACCAAGATGTAGTCCATTTGGAAATCAATGTCACCGTTACTGTAGGCATAAGTGTTAGGTATCATAATTCGACAAAGGCGGTCATCATTTTCATTGTGTTGTCCAAGACCAAAATTTTCAAGGATGTGATGTCTGGTGTCCGTCTCTCAGGACGGCACTTCGTGTCAACTTGGCAGTTAAAGGGGCATCGCACAACCAGACTCCGGTTTCATAGATCAAGCAGATCACGACATTCTGGCAGCGTGCATTCGTCTTGAGGGTAAATAGGGGAGGTTTGGCGGAGGCCTAGCCCACTCTGTCAGATCTGGTGTTTGTCGGAGTTTGCTCTTTTAGCCCTTGCACACCCGAGTGCGACACGCATGGCACCAGGGTTTCTGATTATCGGTGACCGTCACACTGCATGGTACTGAGTACTGACGAGGAGCCCACATTCTCCCCGTACCACGTAAAACCCCTTCGTGCCCGTGTAGCACTCGTCATGTGGTTCATCATTTGGCCGGTTTTGCATTTTGGAGAAAATCCGGTTCTCAACCAAAAATCCACACCCTGACAGAACTAGCGCCAGAGCTAAGTTAACTCTACATTACGAGTCACACCAATGGTTACTACCGACGCGCCATGAATGGATTTTATGGAATGATTCCTAGTACTCCATGTGTCGGTCGTTTTTCTGTTTCCAAGAAGCCTACATTTTATCATATGAAGTATTTTTCGCTAGCTGTCTCGATAGATTTATTCCAAATGTACCTATAGTAACCTAAAGATGACTCGATGTGAATCTGAAGTGTTGCACATCCCTCTGGACAACTCATGCCATTTTTGCGTTTTTATTGATGACATTTCATAGTTTAGTCCTTATCATATCCACAAATCCTTTGCAGAATCTTCAGATTCACCCCATTTCAATGATGTCCTCAGCTACATCCTCTCCTGTCGGTCGGCATCAGGTCTCCCCCACCCTTCTGCGTGCCGCCTGCTTATCACTAGACGAGATATTTGGCTACTGACTTGCGCGGAAGATCCTAAGTGCCCTGTGGGTGACCGGAAACGAACAAATGTGCTGGCTAGAATTCCATTCACCAATTTTCGCGCGTGGCTCATTTGTACGGGTAATGCGAGGTATGCTGTTGAAATATTTTGGAAATGGCAATATTTGTGTTGTCTCAGAATCTCGCCCTTTTTAGAGCGGTGATCAGTCGAAGCTCGCCCCTAGAATATGACATTAACTCAGATGGTGCACATGGCAATTGTTATTACTGGCCAACATGTAGCTAATGCTACACAAGTCCCCGAACACTTCTTCCGCCACACTTCGTAGACCACATAAAAGCTCATCTGTTCTGTGTCGAACTTTCTAGCTGTTACTTTCGGATGAATTTGTTATACCAACTTTACGCGCATACCCATAGTTTTCATGCGAATGCCTTACGGTTATTTTGGTGAGAAGGTTTCGAATGAAGGTTATCGACCTCCTGCTGTGTCAGCTTTAGCAACAGTCCAATGTAAACGAAGCTGTTTAAATCAAGTACACGGTCTTCTGTGGTAGATGAACCGATCGGCCGTTAATTGCTAGCTTTATTTGGGTTATTTTATTCCTCGTGGAGTGCGCTTTTCTCTTTTTACTATGCCCAAATGTGCGTGAGTTCGTCTTCCATCGGAAGCATATTGGTTAGTGCAGTACTGATGAATATATATATTACTTTTAATCGGGTTGTGCAATCGAGCGCTGTTGAGCTGGATAGCGAGCTGTCGCAAGTCAGTTGACCGCTGCCATTAATGGACGACTGGACCTTTACTCAAAGTTTTTAAGGCGTAGTTGACACGATTAAATGGGCACTGATATAATGAGACCTGTATTGCAATTTGGACCAACACAGACTGTCCTTCTATCAGATTCAGATATAGTGTGGTTTGCTTATCCAGGGAATTGATGTTTGCATTGCCCAGCTGATCGTAATGGGCATGTTCCGCGTGTGTGGGTGAACACATGTTGCGTGGTATGATCATCCGTTCATCGATAAAGTCAAGAGAACCTGGATATAATGTCACAGACCGTGACTAAATCATATAAAAGAACGCTCTGCAGTCTTTGTGTTCATAAGAACTGTGAGAACTCTCTGATGTGTTAGTTACTGTGGGTGATTAAACCTTATAGTCGAGGGGTTCGGGGCTTGGAGGGATTTCATTTGGATGTCGTTCACAAATTTTATTGTTCTATATCGGTTGGTAAGCGCCATAAGATTAACTGAGTGCTTTCCAGTGCTTGTAGAATAAAGGGTGCCGAACTGGTAAGCGTATGGGCTCTGGTTCTAGATCAACCGAATTGGGATCTGGGAGTATGTTGTGATCAGTGAAAAGAAGTCTTCCAAGCAGTTAGCTCGGGTCTGAACTAGAAATCTCAAGCCAGCAAAAATCCAGTCCATTCCCTCAACCCTTAACCTGACCGTTGTAAAGAAAAACGATATGCGGATGAAGTGCCTTAAGCTAGAAGAACAGAACTCCGAAGCCATCTATCTTAGTTTTAATCAGCCACAGCAACCAACGAAAACTTTAACCAACGTGCGGCGCTGATTTGATCTGCTTGCTTGCTATTCCTCTGTCTGACAAGAAGCTGGTGGCTAACTCGCTCTGTATAACAAAGCCTTTATGTCAAATGCGCAACTTTGCTCAGCAATAAATACACCAATTTTTACCACACCCTTCTGAAACGACCACTTCCGACTATTTTCCATCTTATTTGGGCTGTTCCGACTTCCTACAGTTAGTTTCCCGAAGTCAGATCGTGAACCTGCATGTCGCAATGATTACTACCGGTACTGGTTGGCTGTAGTAGAAAGGGGGCGATTTGAATCATCTCAGTGACTCCCCCCTACTGTGAAGAAATGCGCACATTCAGTTTGCCTTCCGGTTGCAAACAAGACTAGCAGTATTCGATTATCTAACAAACCAGCTCATAATCCGAAACTTAACGCTACTGGTAATTTTGTCCAGTAGCTGATTTGGTTTGCGCCGCAACCCTGTCATAGCAGCCAGAGGTCGAACCGAATCCCCGAGTCGTTGGTCGCTGGACGTCTTGGAACCGGCCATTGCATAGATCCCGATAATTGCTTTCATGATTCACTGGGTAGCTGAAATTCTAAGTTACTGGCGTTCATTAGAATCCATATCAGTAAAGATCATTTGCTCAAAAGATTCGATTCAAACGTTGTCACCGCAGTGCTAGTTACGCCCAATAGTTGTCCATTTTTTAGTGTTTTTTTTTCATTTTGCCATATGCCTTCAAATATTTCACACCCACGACTGAAAGTAGTAAGAGCAATGTTAGCAGGTCACGACACACTCTTGGTACTGTTGGTTAAAGGAAGAAGTCCTTCGCTGCGGAGTTATTTATTAGAAAATGCCAACTGAACGGTTACAGACTTATTGGACAGGGAAGCAAAACTGTCACGTGCATCTTGTTTGCAAAAACTGAATATCCATCTTCTCCTTGAACGCGTCTTCCTGGACTTCCCTGGATATTCATTAACTGTTGCTCAGGTCCAAACAAATGTGACCCCACAAGTTCCGTAATAAGTCTCACTATTCGAGAGACGCAAAGGGATTTTACGGGGAAAACATACTACTCACATGCTCCCCCATCAGTAGTATCACCGTCACATTGGTACTGTTCTGTGCATTATGGTAATGTGTGGTGTTCGTCATGTGTCATATTGCAAAAATGCCATTTTGTTGAAGTTTACGTTGTCTGAATGAGGGCCTTCCTGGAAGTTGTCTCGGTTGTGAGGAATGGAAGTACTAGCGGTTTTTTAAAGTGGCACCCGCCTGTTTGGCTTGGCTCTGTTCAGACCTTTTGCCCTGCACGCACATTGTACACTGTTTATTACAGTTTATTACCTTTTTCACTTGGATTGCCGTTAAGAGCTCACTTCCTTACAAATCTGAAGTGAGACTAGAAAAAAGTCAAATATTCCAGGATCGATTTCACGCACCATACCAGGAGACTATTTACTTCCCATGTATCTTTTCGTTGTCTTGCCAACGAAGCATGGGGGTTCTGATTAGTGGACTTGTCTTCCTATTCACTATTTCCGTAGATTTGACCCTCGTGTAAGCGAATCCCTTGGTGGAAAACAACACAAGTCCCGTCACACAGTCAGAACTGTCACCTTCAGTTTATGGCTGTACCGGTCTCCATTATTTAAAAAAACGCAGGAATCACCACGAACTGTCACCTTCAGTTTATGGCTGTACCGGTCTCCAGTATTTTAAAAAAAAACGCAGGGAATCACCACGACCTTGGCACTGCACCACCAGCACCATCTACGGTCAACCGATTCAGCTAACGCTTCGCTGTTTTTCGTCTAGTCTTTCTGTTAACAGCTAATGGAAACTGCATTGTCAATCATTGCATCTGCTTTATGCCCTGTATAACCGGCAAACAGGACTGGAAGGCCAACACCTATCTGTAAGCGGTCAAATGAACTTGATTTGAACTGACTGATGGAGATGGTATAGATCGTTATGTCAGAGGGCTAAGTAACAAGGGAAATACGTCTGACGATGATTGAGGCGTACAAGGTGTGCAGCTCGTGGCTAGAATATCAATTAGTCACCATGTCCGTCATCTGAAGCCTCGACTGAACCCGCAGTACTAGGGGTACTACAATCCATGTGAAAAACCACAACCAGGAATTAGGAACGAATTTCGTCGTTCAGCCTCGTAGTTTTTAGTGAGTTAGTGCAATCACTCAACAACACACTGAGCTAAACAGTTGCTAACTGTCTCCTTGCTCACTGAACCACTATGCATGGTTGAACATCCAGTTTTCCAACTATGGATGTGTCAAATTTCTCACAGTTTCTAAAGTATTTAAGCAATTATGATCGAATTCGGAGGTCGAACATCGAAAATGCATGTGTAAAAAGTTATGAAATCTCAACCGAGTATCCAGGTTCCCGGGTGGGTTTGTTTTCTTACAGGAAAGTCGTGTTCCGAGTTTAAGCTTAACTGCGGTATAACCTCGGGAACCATCATAGCATTTTTTATTTGCATCATCGTCTGGAGGTGGAATTGTCTACATTTCTTGCTTTTTCCTATCGTCCTCTCTTCTATCTGTTTGATATTTCAGGTTGGCTTGTCTTCTGTTCGACGGTCCTCTTTCAGAAACACCCACTTTTGCGAGTTCAAGCGGTCAAGTATGTCTTGCTTTCGAATCGGATTATAGTCAACTGGTAAGTTGTCAGATATTAGTAACAAGCAGTTTTCGATTATGGACAATCTTATTATTTCCCACGCTAACCAGATTTAGCATTTCTCACGTTCAACATATTTTTAGGGGTTCGCTATTGAGGCACAGCTGGGTTAGCTGGAGTCCTGTTAGCCACAATAGCCGAGGATTGATAGCAAGCAACTCTATACTTCTATGATACAGCCAGAATCCACGTTACTCCCAACAAAGTGCTAGTTGCCTTCCTTGCAGATTATAAAGCCCAGCGCGGCTCCTTGTATCTGCTACCGTCGATATGTACCAGATCATTTTTCGTTCAACCCACCTAACTACGCACAGTGCATCGTGGAATCTGCATTCCGTAAAGGCATATGGCAACATATGTGAAGGTCTCCTACCTTGTCAGAAGTCTATTTCAGTGGTATTTCGATGCAGGTATGAAAGGATACATGCTTAAAAATTCCCAAACGACTATCTTAGTAGTGTGTACAATAAGGCTAAAAAACCGCGGAAGCAATGTCATTCTTGTGCTCATGCTGTATGGCTATGTAATTTTTGAAAATGGACGTCAAGTCTCCCTCGGCAATCTGGTTTACCGAGCTGGTAGGGTAGCTTAATATGGTGAAGTCGGAGGTGGGTTTTTTGCGAAAGCATTAGGATACCGTCGTGATAATCATTTCGCTGACTCATGGTTTGTGAGATAAGGAGCAGGTAGCTGCCGGTGAAAGGAAGAAGGCCTTCGCTGCGGAGTTATTTATTAGGCAATGCCAACTGACCGGTTACAGACCATTGAACAGGGAAGCAAAACTCTAATTTTCATCTTAGTTACAAACACTGGACACCGATCTTCTCCCGAACGAGTCTTCTTGAATTTTCCTGGAGATTCATTGACTCCACTCATTCGTCGGTCAAATTCAAGCAAATGTTACAAAGTGGCTCCACAAATTCCGCAACAGATCTCCCTTTTTCAATAGACGCAAAGCGAAATTCTACAAACAATGCATACTACTTGCGTGTCTCCCCATCAGTAGGATCACCGTTACACCGGTATTCGTCGATGTCGTTCAGAGGGTCTCCGAGGGTTTAGCTTACTTTGTTCTACTGGTGCCAGCCAACTTGGCCTCCGTGCTTCTGGATATCACTGGCAATAGCATTACAGGTGGGTGGTCGGATGGGTTAGCTCCGTTATCATTCGTCGATGTCGTTCAGAGGGTCTCCGATGGTTTAGCCTACTTTATTCTAGTGGTGCCAGCCAACTTGGCCTCTGTGCTTCTGGATACCACTGGCAACAGCATTACAGGTGGGTGGTCGGGTGGGTTAGCCCCGTTATTAGGTGTGTGCATCCCATTGACTGTTTACACGCCCAATCTTCCACTATGCTGTTGGAAGAAACGACCCATAAGTTCGATGGTTGTTTTTGTTGTCATGATCTTTAGGACATGAGGACATGGGTTGTTCGATCAGAGTGCCGTTTACTAAAAATCACGTAGTTTGTCGGATTAGGACCATTCCTATAAGTACAAAATTCAAAGATTTGTGCATGTTACGCGTTAGTCTTGTGGTATGAAACATTGGGGTACATTATCTTGGAGCATTTAGTGCATCTTTCAGTTCGCCCGCCCTAATTAGTGTTGGTTTACTCTGTTTTACTATTGGCATATCTATAGGGATGTTTTTAGTTTTCACGTAATCAATTTATAGGTCTTTATAGCTATCTGCCAGATCATGCGCAGTGGCCTGGATACTGTTTGTACAATTGGTCGAGCGGAATCTACTTAAGCCATCCACTTTCCGCTTCTACTTCTAACGAAGTGTTGTTCGCTGTTGAAACTGACTAGATTCGCTCCGTATGCTGCAGCACCCAGGGCATCTAGTTCCGTTTTGGAATGAACCACAAGATGAGCAAAACCGGTCGTGGTCTGTCGAAGAGTTTCCAGCAGCCTTATGAGTAGTGTTCTGTCAGGGAAACCCTTACACGGTTTTAGAATAGCGGTATGCTTGACACTAGTTAATCCGGAGTTTAGAGAAGCAGTCCACTTTCGTATGTATCATCTTGAAGCAGCTGACCGCTTAATTCCCAGAGGATAGTAAATACGCCTTCTTGTAATCCTATCGTTCAACTAACAGTTTCGTGGTCGCGTCAACACAGCCACACTGTTATTCCACTCGTGAATATTGAGATTTATTCTATCACGATCGCGTGTTCGTTTTGGTTTTTAAGGTCGCAGAACGTTTGCTGGCTGCACATCTAGAGCGAATCGATTCCATTGCAGATAGTGAAGACAGTGCTGAAAAGGTAAACCCGTAAATCGTAATTGTTTTGTTTCCAAGAAACATGTGTTGCTCCGTGGTTCCAACTTTTTCCCTCCATAGTGATACTCCGCCTGATATCTGTGCTGCTTTTTTTGTTTTTGTTGAAAATCTGCCAGCCCTCTAAGTTTTCTCCATGGATGGGCATGTACCTAATCACACGGAAATTTGTATAACTTTGACATATCTGTCAAGTCCCTACATTTTTACACATCTCGGTATTTTCCCACTAAATTGATTTGGATAACAATGCTACTGGCGGCATATCCTTCACGTTACTAAACCAACGACTGTTTGTGATGTTTGATACAGTCCTCTAATGGAGTACCTACTGCGTCACTAGCCTAATATACTTTGAATCAGCCCGCATGGACGATGATATGGATAAGGCATCTGGCTTCTTTTGCGTACGTGGTATAGTTACCAGTTGGTTGAGCTATTGTTATGTCTACCTTACAAAAAGTTTTGCAGGTGTCGTCTGTCTGACCTAATAATGGTGGTCATTATGTTTGCATACGAGTCGTTGGAGACGTTTGTAGGACTCTTATTCACATCACTGTCGTCTGAACAGTGTTCTGAGGCGGTTACTTCGAGGGAGCAGTGGATTCAAGCTGGGTCATATTAAAACTCAGTGATCCATATCCTTGACCATGCCAGAGTTCGAACCTTAAACATTTGACGTTCGAGCAACGCACCAACACACCCCGAATATGCCTTGACTATCGGTACACGACTGAACGCAGTTTCAGGAATATATTAACTCGACATCAGCAACTGTCATGGTGGTGTTGGCCGATCGACCGGCCTGCTAAAACTTTCGGCTTAGACAGTACTCCACATTACCTTTCTATAATCAGCACTAATTAAAACCACCCATCAAATGACTAATCTACATCTGGGTGACTGGAGCGGCTATTTTCCCTGATGTTTGCAGTTTATATTGAAAGTTGTAACCCTGACTTAGTTCCGCAGCTTCATCGCTATAGGAGCACGTAGAAACTGTTTTGGTGGGTCGCGTTACACGAATTTCTGAGAGCATATCATCCTCCCAGTATTTAATGATGTCAGTGTCTGTCAGTTTATTTTTCTTGACACATGCTTACAATGCTTGTGTTCCTACCAGTTTTCATATTTTTAGCAAGCCAGTTAAGCTCAATCGTTGGTAAAAAAATCCAATAGAATGCGACATCTTCAGTGCGTAGCGATGTATCGGTGCGTCGTACTATTCACTGATATCATCTCCATTGGTGACGAAAGTGCCATCCTTAGCGAGCAACTCAAACGTCAATTTCATGACCTGAGCTACAAAGACTGTCTTTTAGTTAAGATAACTGAGTTGTTTATGTTGAGGCTGTTTGAAGACAAAACGGTCACGTCCGAAACTTTACACTGGCCACGCACGGCTTGTAAGTAAATGGAGCCGCATTGTTGGCGGGTAATTTTCGTTTAAAATAACTCAGATCAATTTGCAATTAAGTTTAGACAATTGTCTACACTTTGGTCATTTGGCAGTTTTGTTGCCCCATTTGAAGGCTTGCAATGAAGGGCTCGAGTTTGATAAGGCTTTCGGGGATTTCATCCTGTTTGTTACTGTTGGGTTTTCAGTGTGGTTCAATCCCATGTGCCTGCATTCTTTGCATTCATCGCAACCTCAGACAATGCCGTTTCGGAGACAAACCCACGTGCGGCAGATAGAACCCTTATCTGTTTCCAGCAGATGAATCATTCGGAGACAATAACACTTGTTCTTTAATTTCCAAGTGTGCGAGTAATTTCTAAATGAGCGAGCTCATCCAGTGCCCTCTCAGTGTAATGCGCCGATTAGATGTCTTCATTCCCTTCTACTTGCCACTCTGGGTACCGATAGATTCCATCGGACTGCGTGCCCGAGTTACTGGACTGTCGCAGGCGCAGTTTCCTGCAATTGACTTCAGATTGTGGCGGACAACCGGTTGTCATATTCATCCAAGTCATTGAGTAGTCAATCGCGTTTCCATACATGGTCTGTGATGTACAGCCGTTGACAGTGCTTTCATTTTTCCGGAATCTAGGTTAATTTGCGATGCTATTGGTTACAAAGTGGCTCCACAAATTTCGCAACAGATCTCCCTTTTTCAATAGACGCAAAGCGAAATTCTACGAACAACGCATACTACTCGTTAACCGCTTTTTTGAATGTCTCCGATGAAGACTGTTCTCTGTTTTCCAGGAATTACTCCTACAGGCTATATCACGACTGTCCGAAGCAGCGCCATTGGCGAAACCTGAGGTCCCCGTGGCAAATCGACCACCGTCTGCTGGATCATTACCAAGCTTGCACGAGTGAAATGCGCCATGACTTTCATGCTCTTTAATTTGTTTCACCAACATATCGTATCTCATTTCTCAAGCCCCAACGATGGTGTCGAACGGCTCGTGTAAATTGTATTGTAACTTGTCCGTAGTTTCAACCCCTTTTTCATACTAATGATTTCATTTTGCTGCAGTTTTTCTTCCATAACCAAAAGTTTCTCACATTGAAGTTGAGGACTTTTTTCGCTTTTCGTCAGTCTGGACTGACAATCAAATTGCAGAAATTACCATCGCACTCAACGTAGTATGAAGATAGTTGCATTCGGGACCCAAAGACTTTGGAATACTTGATCTACTGTCTTACATTTTAGTCCGCTTTCATCGGTTTACATCTGTCAGGAACGTTTGATTCTCGTTCCTGTTGGTCTCACGGTGCGGTCTATGTGGGTTTTCGTTGTTTGGCATGATAGTCCTCTCTGTTCTGCCAACTGGCTTTTTGACAGATCTGTTTCATTGAGCCACGAGTAGTGTTGATCTCCGAGCTTTGTGAGAGACCTCCAATAGCGCTAGAGCTTTCAGCTCTTGCGATTACTTTCGTTAAGATTGGACATAAGTACTTCCTGGAAGGAATACCAGAAGGACCGAAAAATTGTCCTTCAAATCAGCCAGTCCATTATAACACCGGATTTAGTTCACTGAAGTCAAATATGGTCGCTAAAAGGAGCGCTCTTTTTTACGCCGAATTCCCCGAAGTCATTGTATGTAGCCTTGGGCCGGCTGCTGTGATTATTTTGTTCGTTTGAAATCTGGAGATGGGTACAACTATGGTTTCTAGCATCTTAGTTTCCTGAATTTGAATTTGTTGGAGTAACTAAAACGCGTGCCCTCGACGTTCTTTTGTTCAAAACATCTCACCTTCCCACAGGTCGTGCTTGGTATTGCTCCCTTAGAATTCATTTATTTTACTGTACATTATCAGTGGGTGGCCAATGATGTCTCCTCGAATAGTGACCAAACGTTTGCAGGTCAGTTGTCAAGCCCGGTTAACAGATCAACTACCAACGAATACACCCGCCCCCACCTAAAGCTGTCACTTTGTCATGGTGATCGGGCTTCTCTGTCGCAATGATCTTGCGACCTTCACTGTTTGAAATTTGCAGTTTTCTCGTCATGCTTCAGGCACGATGTCTCTTTTTTTGCCTTCGCTCGTTTTACTTTGCTCGCAACCTTCAAATTCTAGCGTCTAGACCGGATAGTGTCAACTATTTATGACAGCCCTTTTTCCGCGTAATCCCCTGTACCCATAAACCCCGCCAGTCATGTCTTTATTCCGACTGTAACGTTATGAACATGCTTGATGGTATACCTCCCACTAGAGTAGAATAAACGGAATTATACTTAAATCCCTGGGCCATGACACGCGTCTCGTGGTACTCAACCTCTCCCTGGAGTGTCGTCGCCTCCTAGGAGGCCTAGTTCTTACGCCCTGTTTCAGCAAGATTTGGCCAACAGTTTTTTCACCGTTGACCCAGTAAACAGCGGGGACATGGTGGGTAGATTGTCAAGCTCAGAGCACACGCTTTTCTTAGGAAAGTCTATCCTCATTTCGGTTATGTGCTGTGTGGTATAACCTTCCTCCACTGGCTGTCCACGCTCCATCTAGAACCCATTTCAAAGCATCATTTGATGCTTCTATGCGATTCCCTTTCGCTGGAAAGCTCACTGCTCCGCGCTGCACCCTATTCGCTTGTGCCTTGTTGTAACTTGCTGAACGGTGGTGCAACTCTGAATCGGTCCCTTGGCTTCCTTGCTCCGCCCACTGCGGTTTATCAAAAGGCGCGATAGCTCTACACCGCCCTTTATGAAGACAAAGGGAGATTATCACAACTGTGTTTATAGGGTAGTCACGGAATGTTCGGCAAGGTCGTGCCAGAATCTCCGTGAGGGGACGAGAAGCGTCCAATCAAGGATGCTCGACCCTGATTGGCTGGCATTCTGACCAATCAGGGCATGCCTTCGTTTGGTCCGTGTCCTGCACTTGACACATCCATCTAAATGATGTGATGTTCGGTCAGCAGGGATAGTTGGCCCCCGAACATGCCTTTCGTGTGAACGACAGCCGCTGAACGACAACAAACCCCTCCCGGGATACATGCGCAAAAGCCTGGATCCTCTGTATCGATTTTTGAATCAGTGGGCTGTACGAATGGTTTGAAATATAGTGCACTACTGAGAAAAATTATTTTTAGCTAGGACAGAAATTTATTTTCCATATATTCCAATTTGAAGATTGCTTTTAGCTACTTTTCACTGCACGCATGATTAAATGTAGACTGGTAAACCTACGGCCCTAATGACCTCTTGAGACCGAATATGGTTTAACGGTGCGTGGTTCAGATCAGTACATAGGTGAGTTTATTCTGCAGCATCAGATAGATTGGAATGTGCAGATTCGCCATCTGATAATGTGGGGAAATCAGCGACAGACTTGGGGGCTTTCATCAGCTATCGCTTTAACAAGAATTGCTCTTACATAATCGTGCTTCTCTTCAATGGGCTTAAGCTCTGATGGTAATTTCGTGATGTTTCTGTGTCTGATACATTCGACGAAATTAAACTGACAAGGAAAAAAGTGGAACCTTTGACAGAGCTTGATTGTATTGTAAAAACCAATGGCGGTGAGATTTAAACAAAATTTTGGTCAGATCAGACATTGGTCCTCCCAATACATTGTGTGTGGCGTAATATTTGCTTAGTACAAGCAGTCATCGTAGTATGCAGTGCCGGAATAAACATAAGCAGCTGGACTGAAAAAAGACGCCGGCTGAAATGCAATATGAGAGAAAAGTGAATGAAGGGCAAGAGAAAAAGTAAAACATATTATCTAAACTATGGATATATCACATCTTTCTACCATCTTTCGAAAGGTTTGTTGATCCTTTGGCATGAGTATTTATTGTGTTCCCTTGAGTCTCGTCCACTCTGATTTATCAGCTTGGAGCGTTTCATGAGGTACTTATTCCGTGACGGCTCTGCTGGCCCCCTAGTTGTACATCTATCATCCTATTCAGGAAGTATTTTCGAGTACTTTGTGAAGTTCGGACTACCTGATTGCTCGCGGACATCTCTTACCTGCAGTCTATCGTAACACTACTCTCACTTCTGGATCCTACAAGAATCCACATGCAGTTCTACAGTTCGGGTCATTTATATTTGCCACTCATGCACGACCGCCTGGTTCACTAGCAAGAGAAACGCTCTCGAATATTACGTAATACTGCGTGCATACAGACCCGAAGCGATACCCCCAGCAGAGCCACAGATTTTGCCGGTGACCTGAGTGAGAGGTTTGACTGGCTTGACGCTGGCGTTCTCTCTTAACGTGGTGGAAATATCTGCTTTGCGGTGGGCTGTCTATGCCAAGAAATGGTTCTGACATGCGCAGATGGACACTTTGGGTCAGTGAATTGAAGGAAAATTCGACAGCTCACATCCTTCTACTGGTGCCCTATGTTCAAATTAGCCACTACTTCTTGCTTGAAGTGCTCATAATATCGAGATGTCATCATATTCATAATTGGCTGATAATCTGGCCCAATAAATGGGACCTCGTGGGACGGATGGCTAGTTCCGTGGAAACTATGCTTACCGTGGTTGATGGAGAAAATTCAGCTGGCAGGCTAGCCGAATAGTTCGACAGTGGCACTAACCTGGTTTCCTTTTCTTACATCACTGTATTTCATGGCTCCACGCCGGTAGCACACAGATAGCCGTTTTGGTTGAGATATCCAGGCAGATCCTCCAAGTATGTTATCAGGAGTTATGAGAGCATAAACAGGTTCTTGAAGGGCGCCATTTATGGCCTACATGTTTTCGAAGAAGTGCTCATAATATCGAGATGTCATCATATTCATAATTGGCTGATAATCTGGCCCAATAAATGGGACCTCGTGGGACGGATGGCTAGTTCCGTGGAAACTATGCTTACCGTGGTTGATGGAGAAAATTCAGCTGGCAGGCTAGCCGAATAGTTCGACAGTGGCACTAACCTGGTTTCCTTTTCTTACATCACTGTATTTCATGGCTCCACGCCGGTAGCACACAGATAGCCGTTTTGGTTGAGATATCCAGGCAGATCCTCCAAGTATGTTATCAGGAGTTATGAGAGCATAAACAGGTTCTTGAAGGGCGCCATTTATGGCTTACATGTTTTCGAACATTTAATCAATCACCGTTGCCTTGCTGGGACGCCAATGACTTTAACCCTAACCACGCAATAAATCGCTTCCAAATTCGAAGTACACCCACGGGCTGCGCACTGAGGACGTCATGTCGACGAGGCATGAGACGTTTGCAACTTAAAACCTGAGTTCAGAAAACTGGCCAAGAGTCAGCGAAAACCAGTTTCGTCAGTAACTGTTAGTCTGAAACAAGTCGACGGTACTATACGCGCCCATATTGTGTGCCTAAATTATCAGGAGATCGGTAGTTGCATTTACCCTGGCTTTCTATGCTGGAAACCAGATGTTCACATTGCCAAATATACCTGCAAATAAGCTAACTGGTCAGACGATCCGCCGCTTCCACATTCACAGATATCATAGATACTTGCGTACTGTTCACCGAATTTTGTGAGTTCTCCCCTCTAAACACTGCCCAAAAAGGGATGGACTTCCTCTCACACTGAAGCAACCTGTCTTTATGGAGCTTCTTGAAAGTTGCTTAATGAGTGGGCTGTTGGGCCCGACAAAGCCTTTAATGGATGTAAAACATCGCGTACCGCTAATCTATGTTTCTTAGACACACATGGTTTATGTCGCTTTCAGGTCAATGTCACCGAATTTCTGATCTATGACCATCTGTAATGACGCAGGCGGTGAAACTTCATCGGCCAATATAGTTTACTGTGGATGTATATACTTATAAATGTTCTGTTGACGATTGGTCTATGCTGATAAGTCTTGGTGCGGGACAGACTACCCTGCCTTCGCGCCTCCGCGGATATGGTAACGGACTATACGGAATAACGCCGAAAAATATCCTGGCATATCCTGTGTTTTTTCGTATCGCGGTTTTGAGTGGCACTCCATAACACGCACAAGGCCCCTTATACATGTCCCACAATTATTCCATATTCCCAGCAGAAGGTGCAGCTCTGGGTTTATCTATGGGAAAGTTCGTTCGTGTTATCGTTCACCTCCAACAAGTTTAAGCGTATGCACATGACCGATCTTTCTCGTGTTGATAGCTAAGCTCGAAGCGACGGTAAAACCAGTAGTGTGCAATCAAGTTAGGACTCGTGTTGAGCTTTGCAGCCTTTATTTACCAAAATTTTTAGGATTTCCTACGTACACTGGCTGGTTTGGAGGCGTTTCCTGCTGTACCGTCGTGAGCGTGAGAAGAGGTTGATGTTAAATAGGGGGCTCCCCTAGAAACTAATTCATATCGCCATTCACTGCCACAGGGTGCAATATAAAACTTGGGACGGCAGCACCTTATTCGACGACAATGAGCGGTAAACGACGTTGTGATTGACTATAGATATCGGCAATGTACACCTGAGGTTGGTATCTGACGTGTGTGTTATTTGAACGCTGGGCAATTTGTATGTTTCTAGGCCCTAAAACTTTATCCTCATCACCTGAGCCCATATCCTTGATTCGATTCAGTGCCGCGGGTTTAACTGAAATGATACAAATGCCTACGAAGCCAACCGTTGATGTGTTTCCTCATTGTAATGCACAAAACCATAAAGCTCCTCTCCGCGGTTCATGCTGTATGTCTTGCATGTATTTAAACTTTTCTGCACTCACTATGTGGATATTTCGGGGGCAGCAGTCACATGGGGCTGAAGATAAGGACGCGGTGTGTTGAAAGAATGTAATAGTAAGTTGATAAGGTCCAACAACGGTCCGCAGAGAAGTACAAGAACATATGTTCAGCAGTTTATTCTCCAAGCACCGGTGTATACGAAGTCGGGCTGACAGCAAGCAGAACGCGCGGGCAACGCTGACGTAGCAACGTACAAAGACTGTCACCCTGTCGAAACCTTCTGAATGGCATTCAAAGAGTGCCTTCATGTTTCAACTTCATCACACCCCGCTGCCCTTGAAAGTTAACAAAAGTAATTGAAGTTTACGATGACGCGCACGTTGACAAGTGTCAGCACATTTCAACCACATGGGGTTTTCTAGATTTTATCAGTGTACAAAAACCCGCTGAAAACAATCTTCCCATATCTGAATCGTATGCATCACAGAAAAGGGAATTCATATTGGTAGGTTTATTTCTGAACTTGTGGGGAACATCCAAATCGAGGCAAGATCGGGCCCTGATCACCGATTGACAGTTAGTTCACAAGTATTCCCACAGGGTACCCATGCACACCACTACTCTCTTTAACTGCGAATGTGTACGAAGATTTTGCATTTGGCACGTTCCCACCAATAATCTATGCACACAAATGCTCAAATAAATATCGGCGGTATTGCGTACCTTCTCTTGGGATATGCGATCCTTTGGAACACCTGAAAATTAGAGAAATTTATTTTCACCCCCACAGCAGCTATTCGCACTTTTTCATGGCCCTAAGGGAGCCCAATCCTTCACGGCTTGATGAGATTTATTTAACGTTTTCTTTATAAGACGTCACCATTATCAGGGGCCAGAAAGGTGGACGTGGATTTTTCAGTGTTTTGCCAAAGCCCGAGTGACAGCTGTATGCTGACTTGTTTGAAATCAACCATCTGTGCGCACACGTAGAAGGTCCTAATTTATCTACATTAAAAAGTTTGCATCCGCCTGTACCAAGAATCCGCATGATAACCCTCTGGTTGAGCGTACAACCAAGCCTTATTTCGCGGTCTTATTGTAGAAATGCTAACAACAGATTTTTGTCTAAACCCTTCAGAACGCAAAAAGGGACCTGATATAGGGTGTTTCAAACAATTCGGTCTGCTCATCTATTTCACCACCTTCCAAATTAAGCATGATTTTGCGCGTTTATGTTAGGTTAACGTAATAGACCTCAGTTGAGCTACGATTCTTATCAAATATTTTTTTATCCTCAGTTGAGCTACGATTCTTATCAATTATTTTCTCATTATCAAGCTGTTGCTTGACCACTTTTTACTTGCCCACTCTCACTGATCACATTAACCCCTCTTTCGGCATGATGCTTTGGTTAGCAAAAAATACCGTCCGTTCTTAACTAGTTCAACAGCTAGCCTCGCTGCTAGCTAACTCGACGAATAGTTTTCACCCTCCTAAAACTAGGCACCTACTCTGGCGCCCAACTAGTACTTGGCCTCTAGATCAGCAAACGTATTCACCTTTCTTGGATCCATTTAGCTTGCTCTCGTCCCCATTTTTAGATTTTCTTCTATTGACGCTGTTGTATCTTACGCGTCTTAACATTCGCCGCGCGCTACTGCTTCACTCTATTTCTTTCTCGTCACCCCTCTTACCAATTTTCAAACCTAGATTGCATTTGCATAAACGCCCCGTAGAACTGTTATTCATTCAAACTGGCTGGTGTCCGGTCTACATTCACGCGGTCCTCCAACAAAAGGGAAATTATCCCTGAGCCTACATCTGCACGATTACCTCTGTCAATCTCCGTCTCACCCAGAACCAGTTGCCACGGAACTGCGTATCCCTCCTCCGACTCTTGATGACCTTTACGGAGCTGTCCATTAATCGAAGCATGTCAGTGCGATGATGGCACGGCTATGTCATACCCAGTGAGGTGGCACTCCCGCAACTATCTTCTCCATAATCTCGACAGCAACCGCTGGCCCACTCAAGCCTGTTGTCACAAATTCAAGCAGTACTCATCCGGCCCCGTGTCTGGTATGACTTCTTCCGTACCCAATGAATTTTCACTCAGATTTGGCTAGCCTGTTTTTTCTGCTGCACGTTCGGTTTGCCTTCTCCACAAGTTCAAATTCGTAAGCGGTCTTCGGGTCACCTTATGTATTAGCAGCTTGTCCCCATCCAACCTATGCCCTACACCTAATTTCTCTACAATGGTGCAACCAGTGAGTCTGATTAGTTTCCGATTAGAACACATTTTTGAGACAAAACTCGCCATGTGCTCACAGTTTAAATTATCCCACCTCCATCTCCACTTTTGCTCGTTGTGACTCTGGCTATTTACCTAACCGCCCAAGGTCACTCATGGCCAGCAGTGGTTTTCAGTTTTAGCTCATGCCACCTGGCTGTCGTTGAAGTAGTTGGTCCTCATGCCCATTTTTTCCAACAAGTTGGGAGAGAAATTTATTATTGGTATATCGCCGGATATTCTCCACTGTTTATGACATTGTCCTCTTTTTGTGCAGTCCGCACCGACAGAAATCCCCCACTAATGCTCCATTCTGACTGTAAAACTATGATCATCCCAGACGGTAGGCCACCCACAAGCAGGAATTAAAAAATTATAATTATTAAACGGTTGAAGTAAGACTGACACGCTGATTGGGGACACTGGAAAAACCACTTAAGATGGTGGAGGTCCATGAAGACTGGTATTACCGGTCAAATAAAAAAGGGGTAGCATCTTCTAACAAATCGGCCTGTTTCTTACCCCCGGATCTCGCTGAGTACAGATAGTCAAGAGTTTATTTTTCAGAGTCCCATCAGCTGGCATCCGGGGAAGGTCGAGTTCGAGAGGTTTGAGGCTGCAGTTTAAACTTAAATGTGCCAGGTATTTTCTCAGTGCCGATCCCCAAATATACACTTCAAATCTCTCTGAAACCTTAGTACAAACTAATGATAAAATAAACGTCATTTCATGATATTTACTCTAACCCTTAAACTCTCATCATGCAACCGCAGGTTTTTTCAGTAGTTGTTTAGACGCGCCCAATATCTACTTTGTGCGCGGGATTCACTTTTTTAACAATTGTCCTGGCTCGACGTGACGTCTCCGTAAAGACGGTCAAATATATTGTTAAAAATTTGTTTTTCTTATATTGTATTTGAGAATATTTTACCCGCGCAAACCCATTAGGGTTCTCAGTTAAATTAGTTCATTTATAAGTGGCCCAAGCGGACGATATAATAATCTTACCAGGATAAGGGGGTATTGACAAAAATTCAGCAGATTAAATAGTTTTTGGATGCTTGTAACATGCTTGGCGGGAAAATAGTGTATATGTGCTGAAATTAGCGTGTGCAATCAGTATGGATATGGCGGTCACCGTTCCGCCATGGGTCGAGGACAGTTGAGTACGTGAATATCTTGGGTGAGTAGTTTGCAGTTGTCAGGATAGTTAGGATTGGCCAAGGAATCGCGATAACTGAAATGTACTATGGGACAGAGACTTTCATGGGTCCACTGAAGGCGTGGGTGAGGTCTTTGCTGTGACTGGATTGCGGCCCAAAATAGCAAGCAGCCAAGAGTGGTTGCAGTTTCTCACTATAGCACCGAGGCGAAACTGCCTGGCTTCAAAAACGATTATCAATATTTTGGTGGAGATAGTGAGAATGGCGGTTCGTGTTTAAGGTGCGGAAGCGCTTTTGGCTAGAACCGGATACTGGAAATCACGAGAGAGTTGTTTCCAAACGCAAGCATGGGACTGCTGCTCAGTGTGCAAGATGGAAACTCTAGCTGACGATACTGCTGCGAATGAGTATTGAATGGCTACGGGTTATGATAAGAACTACTCAGATGTTATTTCTATTAAGCTACAGGACATATTCTTCGGGGAGCAGAAGCAGAGGGGAGTTAATCTACGGTGCTCTAAAGAAGAATATTTGGCATCAAGTATCCACTCAACCACTGGATGATCGCCATGGCCACATCCATATGTACATGTTTGAAGAATCACGTGGTCTTCGATTACTAAGGACTAAGTCTACGCCAACCGACCTTATGTCTTCGTTATGCGTGCCCCCAGCTTTTACTTCGGCGCGTTAAACAATGGTGTACGCAAGGAAGCATCGTTGTTAATAACGTACTAATTTGACGAGGGGTAAGATATCTGGAAAATTTTGCCGAAAAAACACAAGATTAAATCGAACATACAGTTTTCGTTACGGTTTTCCCTTCGAGTGGAGCTGGCTCACTGAAATCAAAACGCAGCTACTACTCCGCATAGTCTTACTATCCCATTCAATGAATACAAACACCTCGCTAATTTTGGTCTTAGAATTTTTAGGCGCAAGCACAACGGAGGAACAACGCACACAGTTATTATGATGGAGGGCCTTCGTTAGCCGTTGGCATAAGTTAACATACATAGCTAAACCACATAATCGGGCACGGCAACTACGATAAGTAGCCAAGGTGAACGATAACGCGTATAGCTGTATTTAGGGCGTTAAATTAGGCCATCCCACACAGTTACGGCATTGTATTCATCGGCGCGCATAGTTACTGGTCTAGACTTTACTATCAGTTTTCAAGATAACCTGCAATGCGTGCTGCCGTGGGTAAGCGGGGTCATCGTTCTCTATTAAGCGGGGTTGCCATGCATGGTTGGGATTTTCGCTTGTGCCTCTCAGGTGAACAGCAGCTACTGAACAAAAAGAAAAAGACAGACTCAGAAAACTCGGGCGGAAGCATCAATCCTGTGTTGTCTTCCGTGAATCCGTGAAAAGCACCTAATCAGCACCACATTAGCACGAGTCTAGCAGTTACGGCAGGTAGCCGACATGTGCGGAAATTCATGTGTTAATGATGGCCCAGGGTCAATTTTGGTCAAAAAACCAGGCTATCATGCATAGCTAAGACCTCCTAATTGACGGCCCACACAGGTTCGGGTCTTGCCACTAAGACGGGTAGCCAAGGTAAGCTAGAACGCATACGTTCGTTTGTATGGTGTACTGTCGTTCACTGTTGGATTGGGCTATCATGCATATTTGAAGCCTCAATGAATACCACAAGATGACACGCGCTTAACAGTTACGATGATATCGGTTGCAGCACGTGCGGTTATCATGCTGAAAAGTAATTGTGTACCTTATTTACGGGCAATTTCGTTGAGCTTTACCACGTCCTCAATCTAAGGGTCGTCAGTGTTCCCTATGGGAAACATATTGCTGCTTTGATAGTTTACATGCAGATATATGAAAACGCTGGATCATCTACCTACTACTTGCGGTTTTCTGGTGACGGGTATCGTCCAGACCACGTATTGCATCAAGTAGTCTTCCATCATTTCAATGAACAGAAGGTCAGCTCCCGAAAAACCATGTGTTGTGCCAAAGTTCGGCGAACAAGCAAACTCGAATACAAAGAACACAAATGTTACCGAACTACTGCTTCGCGTTTTGTGCTCTGTAGATGCTATCTCCAATTTAAGTAACACCGCGGAATGTTAAAACACGCAGACTTGTTTCATAGACTGGAAATCATCTGTATGCTGGCGGTGGTCGGTGAACTTTAAAGTTCGATTATTTGTACAATATAGCATGGACTGCATAGTACCGGAACGTGTAAACAGAATAAAATGACTCCCCCAAAATTCGCATTTTGGAGGACTCCATAGTTTCGGTGAAATTAATTTCACTTCTAGCGAGTGCCCTTCATCAGTATGGAACAAGGCCGCTTACCTCGATTCCGGCATTTCGTAGTGTCTATAGATCACTGCATCGTACTGTACGGGTACTGATTACTGATCATACCTTCCTCCTGACCAGGGATAATATGGATGACCGACACTTGACGGCTCAAGCTGCAGTAAACACCTCACAATATTTTTTGCTCAAGCAGTATTTCGACTGAAGAACAATGATTTAACGCCCTGGCGGATAATATGTTGCAATAAATGCCTGAAAATGACGTCCAGCATGAGCGTGGAGGGAATGTGCGGGCTTACCAACGCGTCCGGAGCAGAAAGCCGCTGGCTGTTCGCACAATGAGATTGAGTTCTCGAAATCTACGGCATTTTCAGACTTGCCACTTCATCGTGTAGAATGCCTATGTATAATGTATATGCTCCTGTATTACTGAAAATCCTTTACTACGCCGATTTGTTTAAGTGAACTAAATCTCCAGGTCAATAAGCACCGCCGAATTTGAATACCTTACCGGATGATAAAAAATCGCGAATTGTGGAAAAGGTTGACTCACATACAATGAACGTAACTTTCAGGTATTTTTCCACCGGAACAGAGTTCCTCAACATTCTAGGATCTGAATGGCCTTTGGAGATGCAAAATATGCGTAGGCGCATTCGTGCAGACAAAATTTGGTCGATGATTCTTTGTTGCCAGTAAAAATTTTCTGGTTCACACGCTAATTATTTACTAAACATCGTACAAGATGACTGGCAAATTACAGGGTTTTTCATTATAGGTTCCGAATTATGCTAGAAAGACCTCGAGGTTCATCGATCTTAACCAACGCACACCACTTACATGCGGCTAGGGGTACGCGATGCCTAACTAGCTAGCCACATGGAGCCTACGTCGATAATACCAGGCAGCTGAACGATCTTAACTGACGCACACCACTAACATGCGGCTAGGGGTATGCGATGCCTAACTAATTAGCCACATGGAGCCTACGTCGATAATACCAGACAACTGAACGATCTTAACTGACGCACACCACTAACATGCGGCTAGGGGTACACGATGCCTAACTAATCCATCCATCGGTAACGGAGAAATGGCTCAAAATCGACGTCTTCAAATTTTGAGATATATTAGTCGTTTTGAAGTTTAAATATGTCCTTCTATGAGGCGCATTTTCTTCTTCGTGAGGAGCGTTCATTTGGCCGTTGAAGTCCTGAAATGAGAGAAAGATATAATTCAGGCTGTCCAAATATCACCATAAGGCGGGCGGCCGACAAACTGGTAGAGATACTTACCCAAAAATTCACTGTGGCGACTATGCTTTCGTAGATGCCTGATCACACAATGCCATCTTCAGCGGTTATTTCGCATGCCTGTTTACTGCGCCTCTCAAGCAATACGAGACTTACATGTAATGCATAGGACCTCATTAACAGACAAACTTTTCGGAGCCGATGGGTAACATGAAAACGTCTTCGTCTCTTTCATCTAGCTGGCGCTCTACAGAGTTAGTCGCAGTTGTCAGACATTGACTCACGGCTGTCGAGTAGTTCCTCTGTGAACCCGGAAGAAACATATGTGGCTATAGTGACCTTCCTTTCCCTGACACACAAGGGCGCATCCGGTCTCCCGACGTTTTTCCAGGACCGGAGGCATGTCATCTGCTACATTAAAACCCAACCACTCGGCACCTACTCAAGATAGCCGGTCGACACTTCCGGTGGTAGTTGTGTATATCCTTAGTTGTAATAATCTTTCCGAATTCATCCGCCACAAACTGCCTCACCTCAGATGACCGCGTTCTATATCTCAGCAGGGCCTGACATGTGCCCAACTCCTTTTCGGCTAGCCGCCGATTGACTGGAAGCCGATTGTACAGAAACTTTGACAGTTTGTGGTTGTGTTCCAGAAAAATGAGGTCACTGCCAGTTGGTTCCTTTGCCTCCGTGGACAAAATCGCACTAGACAGCTGGTACTTCGCGTACTTTTTATTAGAAAATACGATCGGCTTACTAGGTTCTTCGGATTTCACGGCTTTCCGTTGGTTTGGAGGGCGCCTGCTGCATTCCCAGTATCACGGATTCACGGATTGATACACATGATCGAGGATTTTGCCCAAGTTTACCGGGTCGGTTTTGTTCTTGTCGGCCAGTGGCCGTCGTTCACCTGAAAGGCACACGTAAAAAAAGGGTGTAGCACTGCTCTTAATGTTCTCATCGCGGGGCAGTATGCTAGCCAGCGCGAGGATTTGCATAAATAAATGTCTAACGGTGCTTTAAACTGGGTTCTAGAAGGAGCGTAGACAACCGTCGGAGGAAGTGCGTTCCACGCAGCTGCTACCCGGAATGAGAAAAATTTTTGTCTGATGAATGTGTGTGCTATGAGCTTGAAAATTTTCTTACTATGCCCCCGCCGGGTGCTTGCTGGGTCAACGGTAAGAAACCTGCTTGCCAAGCTTTGTTCGAACAGGGCATAGGTAAGAATTAGATCCCCTCGGAGGCGACGGTACTCCAGGGGGAAGAGATCAAGCATCGCGAGGCGCGTTTCGTAGTCCACGGATTTGAGGCCGGCAACCATACACGTAGCGGCCCGCTGGACACGCACAATGAGAGTGATGTATGTCGTTCATCCTGAGTAGACAACTTGGTTGGCTTACTCCAGGAGCGATCTGACGTGAATATCTCTATAACCACAACCTTTTGGATACTCATTTTTGTTATTTTTGTCGGATGTATTTTTCGTTTCATTTTACACTACTACATACGCTTCCAGTAGTGATCGGTCATCAAAGATATTGACTGAGTATTCATTTTCATTGGTAGCCATGACCTATATAACTAACTGCTCAGGCTTGTGAAGCATACTCGTTATGGCTTCCTCAGCTGCGCAATCGGTCGCTGTAATTGCCCCTGCCCCTGCCGAAGGGTACACAGTGAACGTTGCCACCCTGTTCAAGGAGCACGTGGGCAACCGCCTATTTGGCAATGGTCATGAACTTGTGCACTACATCAAGCAGTTCGAACGGATTTCAGGGTCGTACAATAGCGTACGAACCTCGAAAGCGAATTCATCTGGTGAGAAAAGGTTCATTAAGTACCAATGCTACCGGAATGGATTCGAACGAATGAAAACGACGTCGACTGCTTGAGCACACGCAGTGTGAGCCACACTTCAACGTCGGAAGATTGGGTAACTATTTAAGGATTACCCGATTCCGTATGATCCACAACCACGAACTGCTGTGTGCGGAAGCATCCAAGTGGTTCAACCGAAACCGTCGACTCAATGCTAAAGAACTGGAAATGATCCGACCAATGTTAGAATGCCAAGACCGCTGTTTCAACACCCGCTTCTACGTGAGATCCAAGTTTGGCAGGTATCTCACCAACAGCGACGTTGGAAACATTCGGGCAAAACATATATTTGGAGGAAACAGTCCAAGTAAGTCTGATTTATTTCGGTGAATATGCGCTCTCTACAGATTACATAGTCTATTTGGAGACCCAACATAATGGACAAGGACAAGCCCGCTGTATACGGGATGACAATAACCGGGTTTCTTTGTTNTTTGATTGCATGTTGCATCAGGATTCAGAAGCCATGCAATCGATTGTATTGTTCGGAGCAGCCATTTCAACACAGTTCAAACTACTTCATCTGTTACGCACATAATAGCCGCTGGCTTTTCGCACATTGAGATTGATTTCTCGAAATCTACGGCATTTTCAGACTTGCCACTTCATAGTGTAGAATGCCTATGTATAATGTATATGCTCCTGTATTACTGAAAATCCTTTACTACGCCGATTTGTTTAAGTGAACTAAATCTCCAGGTCAATAAGCACCGCCGAATTTGAATACCTTACCGGATGATAAAAAATCGCGAATTGTGGAAAAGGTTGACTCACATACAATGAACGTAACTTTCAGGTATTTTTCCACCGGAACAGAGTTCCTCAACATTCTAGGATCTAAATGGCCTTTGGAGATGCAAAATATGCGTAGGCGCATTCGTGCAGACAAAATTTGGTCGATGATTCTTTGTTGCCAGTAAAAATTTTCTGGTTCACACGCTAATTATTTACTAAACATCGTACAAGATGACTGGCAAATTACAGGGTTTTTCATTATAGGTTCCGAATTATGCTAGAAAGACCTCGAGGTTCATCGATCTTAACCAACGCACACCACTTACATGCGGCTAGGGGTACGCGATGCCTAACTAGCTAGCCACATGGAGCCTACGTCGATAATACCAGGCAGCTGAACGATCTTAACTGACGCACACCACTAACATGCGGCTAGGGGTATGCGATGCCTAACTAAT
>NW_008751695.1:1773021-1779840 GCF_000715545.1 Opisthorchis viverrini
GGAGGGCGCCTGCTGCATTTGTAGTACACCCATTCGTAACGCAAAATAGTGTTGGTGCTTCGATTACTGGATGAACGCACAAATATCACAAAGTCACCCTTCATGTATTCATTTAAGGTCTTCTCAAATTAGTGCTTCGATGAAAACGATACACCCACAAGTTTCTCAACGAAAGCCACTTCCGAAGCCATACCAGACGAAGTTCAAAGCCGAATGTGCGCCAATAATTTTCAAATGACATCGATTAAAACAAATCGCATAAAATGAAGGCAGTTNGTTTTGAGTCTACGCATATATGCAAATAAGTGCAACATTTTGACGTTAAAGACTTATTTCGGCTGCAGGGGTTTTGCAGAAAAATACATTGTGCGACTAGCCGTTGGCCACATACTATCAAAGGTAGCGGACAAAAGCAACTGCATCTTCTCAGTGAAATTATAGCTGACGCAGCTAACATTTGCAGTTTACCAGGTTTGGTAAAATGTGACTCCTTATTAAACACGCGTTATGCGACAATAGATTTCATTGAAGTGAAGTTCAAACCAGGAGTTCAAACCGGCCCAGGAACGAAGTGAACTGTTACATTCAACTGTTCCAGAACTTCTGATGTTTAAGTATGTATGACCCTGACCTTTAAGACCGTTGAGACTATAAACCCGTCGATCAATCCGAATGTAGGATGTTCAAGGTCACTGTCTGTGTCGGAGCTGAGATTGACGCCAGGAAGTAGTCGGTGCCATTTTGTATAATTCCTTCGTAAGTGTCAGCATTATACGCTTACTGTTTGCGAAGCCCCGCATCATAGAGTTTATTCTCTTTTCCACCAGCTGAAATGGGTGGGTACATTCTGTATTGCCCCACAACGCTGAAAACACAACTTAGAAGCGGTTAGTTGTCGAAGGAAATGACCTAGGATCCATCTCGACTCTGATCAGAATGTAGTTTTCTGTACTAATCCACCTGGGATAATCGGATAGGTCCGGGTTCAGAACGATGAGCGCAGAAGACTCGTAGATCTGAGTCAGCACCATCCTGTGCTGACATCCGTCCAGAGTATATATAGTTCAGTTTTTAGTATGAACTCGTGATTCCACCTTGCGTTCGTAGGCCTTGAAACTACCCCTCGAATAATCGTCAAGCGAACCCATCATATCTTTGACTTTTGGTGCCACAGCATTCCCGGTGTGGTTATTCCGCAAATTCACTGTTGGAAGATGGGTTGAGTGTCATCAATGCTTGTTTTAATTTAAGCCTTTCAGGATTTCACTATACCCTCGGCTCTTCGTTGCCCTATTATGCGCATCAAGTGGTTCCATAGTCTAGGCCCCCGCTTCTTCTTAATCTGAAAGTGAAAAAAGTCTTGTCCATGCAAGTGTGACAGTAATCGAGGGAAGTAACTCAAGCCCGATCAATTTTAGGACCGTTTTCTTCGCTTGTGCTCTCAGGATGTGGAAAGTGTTCCGATGCTCCATATTCTAGGGCCGTTGGGATATACGTTGACAGTAGTGTGTAATGAAATTGACTGCTAAAAGGCCCATGACATCTGACAGCCTCCAGCTACAGCTCCTGCATTGTGTATTTCCGTCTTAATATAGATACACGTAACGATGCCTAGGCTGCAATCCTCAAATTTGAGGTACCAATCAATCGCTCATGGAATGTTAAGTATACCTCAGTTTTCCGCAAATAAATGTGTTTGTCGGTCGCTTAACCTCCGTCGCCCACTCTTCTACAGGCAGCGCATTCTGGAGACATACCTTATCCCTGTCTTTTGAAGGAGAATTTTATTGGCCAGGCATTTTATGGGTTTATTTCAACTTCGAGATTAATCGTTTCACGGATGTTCAGCGGGGGATATCCGGTACCGCTCTCTTTCACCAGACAGTCGTTCTAAAAGCGACATCAAGAAGTCAGCCGACAGTCTTTTAAGGGTATAAGGAAATGATTTCCTGGGGCAGGGTTCTTAAAGTGTTGTCCACTTATTAGACGCTTTGCTGAAGTAAATGAATATGACATTCAGTCAATGGTCTTAATCTCCTGACTTGACCCAACTTTGTGCAGTAGCAGGAATTTCGTTACTGGGGATTTATCAGACAAATAGCTATCGTCCTCGTGTTTGGGAGCTTTTGTTTCGGTATTCTGAAGCAGCGTTATCTCCACTTATTTATTTTTGCTTTTCACGCTAAACACCGCTGCCTTGTGGTCAGGATTTTGGGCCAAAGACTTTTTCTGAGGACCCTCATCATCTTCCTATGTAGGTGTAGGCACCCTGGCAGCATCCCAACTGACGTACAAGTATAAATCGCATACATACAAATAAACTTATGCCACATCGGCCGTCGAGTGGTGCCACCAAGCGGGTGGCCTTGCTATGTACGACAGGGCGGGTAGGCGCAGACGTACTACTGCTGACACCTCACTTCTTTCCCTTTCACATATTTTTTCTTCTACCTCTCCCCATTCCACTTATAACTTCATCCTTTCAGGCCCAGCATTTAGGACTGATGACTTCATTTGCACTGCATCGGTTTTTCAAGCAACATTTGCACTCCATCCGGCGCTGATATCCTCAGGCATCTCGAGGTCAATCTTCAAGTTTTCATGCCTGATCTATCTAGCTGCCTTCGCTGTCCGCACTCTGAAGTAAGCAGGACAGCAATCCGCTCTTGCTCTCACTCTGGACTTGCTTGGGATTGGTGTGTGCTGTTTATCAGAAACAACGATTCAATATGCAAGCATGTTGGTTGAGCTAACCGCCCCACCACTCTCCATTGGCTTCCAACTGCGCACTTCTGGTGGTCCAGAGTCTGTTGCGGCTGGATGTGCAGGGGTTGGCGTCGTCCTAAGTCACCGGGCGGAAGCATCCGTGCTTGACTGGATGCTTGTTGATAGTCGCCTGTATGCGGTTCGTCTGGCAACGTGTGAAAGAGTCTTACGAGGGGAAGTTGATCGATGTCTGATTGTCTTGTCTGCTTATGCACCAGATGACTGTAGCTCTGACACCATCAGAGACAAGTTTTATGATGTCCTTAATTCCCCGTTGCAGTGAGCTAAAAGCTCATTGCTCGTGATCGTTCCTGGAGACCTAAATACCCAAGTGAACAGGCTTTACTCATCTGAGACTCAATCAGTATTGGACTCGGTACGCACGAACAGTGGCGAACGATTGATTTAGCTGTGTTGCCCGCAGGCTGTTTTTGTGCAGTAATACCGAAGTAGCCGAAGTTGTTTGGCCACTTGGTGTCCTTACGTGATGTGACGCACTCAATGACCACATTACCATCATTTACTGACAGCGCGGATCAGTAACTGACTGCAGCTCGTTTTGCAACACATTTGTGGATTACCACCACGCGCTTGTCCGAAATCGCTTCCCCCTTCGTTTCCAGGGCCGCGTTAGGTGCGGAGAAGTCGCTTGGCAACTGAGAGGCGGGCAGATCCGGATGTTAGGCGTATTTACCTCACTCGTCTTTTGGAGTCTGTTCCAAGTGCTTCACCATCAGATGCGACTTCATTCTAGCGACGAGATCGCCACCTGCTTGTACATTGCCCTAGATTCTGCCTGTGGTACAGTGCTACCAGGCCCACTCGGGCACTGGATATCAGAACGAACAGTAGCACTGCTTAAGTCTCGGAGAGACATCCCCGCTGCTCCCGAAGATGCCTTTGCCCGGTGATATCATTCTCTTCTTCGAAATGGAAAAGAAGATGCAGTTTCAGAGGGGTTTGGTAAACAATCGGTGGATTTATTGTCTACCAAACCCCTCTGAAACGATGACTTCCCAATCGGTCCCAAACATTTTCCAATTGATTGAGAAAATGCAGTTGTTTTTGGAGGAACTGACCAAACCCATCCCGTCCTTTGGTATGCAATTTGCACCCACAAACTGTGAGGTCGTACTCCTGGACATGTAGTCACCGAACACGCCACTTGCAGCTTAGGGTGGAGTCTTTACGTATCATGAAAGTTGTACTTTTTCCGCTTCTAGTGTGACAGATGAGGTCAGTGCACAATCTCGGATTGTGTTGGCTAATTTGAGTAGCCTGTAGCGACAAAGCAGGATGTCCCTGAATCTTAAAGGATGTGTGCCAGGCTACAGTACAGGCTATCTCGTTGTACGACTGTGAGACGTTGCCCCCTCGAGCACCGGAACTGGGACGTCTTCAGGTGTCAGAACCATAGTTCGTGTGGGGTGGTGTCGGGGAATCCGTAACAAGGCAATTAGAAAGTGAGTGTTTGGTTGCTCAACGGGGGCTTCCATCGAATAATGTATCCAGATGCGTTAGTTAGGCCGTATGTTTAACCATCTTTTGCTGAAGGGAGTGCTGTTTTCCATACCCATCTCGTTGCTCAACGGGGCTTCCATCGAATAATGTATCCAGATGCGTTAGTTAGGCCGTATGTTTAACCATCTTTTGCTGAAGGGAGTGCTGTTTTCCATACCCATCTCAGAGTGGCGGAAGAGGAGAGCTGGCGGAGAGATATGAAAGAGCCTATGAAACGTTTGGGTGCTGTCGATGCTATTCGCATTCCAGAATGGGAACTGCGCGATCCCCCCATGGGGCGAAATAGCTTATTGGTTAGAGCACGAATTTATTGAACGGAAGGTCCATGTTTTGAACCCGACCTCTGCCTCTCGACTTTCCTGTCTAGGCCAAGGCGACTTGGCATTATCCCAGCCCTCGTGCTTTCTTCTGGTGGCATGGCAGTTAGGCACCGAAAGGGTGCTACAGCTGAACGATCTACATTGCGTCTATTGGAGACGCTGCAGGAAGTGACTGCCACTCGATATCACTGGTGTTATCGTTATCAGTAGCTATCCATATTGCCTCAGTGAGTGGATATGCGGGCACTTTGGGATGATTGTCAAAATCGGTCCAATTTGGGTTCAAGTAGAACATAAGGTTGACGGAAACCCGGATAATGCGCCTACCTAATGAGCCCCAAGAAGGGCGAAACCGGTCGTGGGCTTTGAAAAGTTTTCAGCAACCTTGTGAGTAGTTTCCTTTATGAAATGTACTGTGATATCTGGAATCTCGTACTAACTAAAACATGAGGCGACCTTTGTGCAGCACAGTCAGTTGAAGAACATCATAAATGAGAGATTCACCGTAGTCTCCCGTGAAAACCATATTATTGTTATTATTATTATTATTTGCGTGAGGGGAGAAATCACCATGGGTTACGTTTAACCAGCTGTGTTATGTCCTATTCGCTGCTCGTGAAAAGTAAGCCCACAGTGTTTAGATGTGTCTCGGCTAACTCTGCTAGTTGTCCTGAACATATCCGACCAAACTAATGCTACACTCTGTGGGACTAGAGAAGCTGAAGCTTATTGAATTACGCACCCGACTCAATGAATAGAGACAGGAAATGAACGACTTGTTAAGCCCTCTGATATTTCACTGCCTTTGCCAGTGATTCTTTCCTTTTTAACTGTATAACACATGAAACCTGGCGATCTACCCTCAAATTCAACTCAGCACAGACGTAAGAACATTTGGGACTTTATAAACCCTTTTCGCCAGCCTCGGTTCCTTTCACAGCCAGCATGTGATGTATGCTTGTTGCACAGTTGTTTAAACCTTCTCAATTGTTCGAGGCTCATGTTTGTTCTGCACTACTTTATTTGCTCCATTTCTTATCTGCCCATGCTGACCACGATCTCTAAATCATGGTATTATCTAGAAAGACCTACTTATGGACGAACAGCATTTTTCGAAATGCAGTACATTCCTTTACTGTTTGCCACTTTTCACCGTCGTCCGTTCTTTTTGGCATTGCATGTCGCTGTAGTCTTCGTGTCCCAGCATCATTGTAGGGTCTCATTCACTGAACCGGTTGTCTGGCTGCTTCGACACTTGGCTGAACCCACTCAGCTACCTCGAGCTCATCGGAACTGCGGGTGACCAAACTCCTGGACATTGTGCTATCCATCCATTTGCTATCACCTACACGAGAACTGCCTCCAATAGCCTCACATCTTCACATAAGAAAACCCATGCCGTGGTACTCTTATCTACTCGACTGTTCTATTTTTCTCCATGTAGACGTTCGAGAGGTTTGCATCACACAAGTGGTGCGATCTGCTGACTGTGGATGAGACCAACAGCTTTTTCTTAGGCTTGAGCTGAAACTCAAGCCTCACAAGCCGTACTGCGCCAACTGCATCGCGAGCGTGTAAGGGTTGACATACATTGTCTCAAAGACCTGAAAGTCATGTTGATGTATCAGCACTACCTGGCATTCGCGCTGACACCCTTCAGGCCGTCCAGCTGGTGACAGAAGTGTAACACAACTCAAAACAGACGATGACAACACCCATACAATTCGGGCAGCTTCATCCGGGATTCCCTGACTGACTTGACGACAATAAGCAGCGTATAAAATACCAAGTGGGTAGGAAAAAAACGAGGCACTTGCCGTATCTTTTGCCTACCTGAATACCGAAGTCAAGGAGAGGAAGCTAAAGGATGTCCGTAATAACCTGACTCGGTAACTCGACCGTATGGAGGACATGGTAGGGAAGTTGAGGGGAGTAGATTGAAGGACTGGTTGCTGGACAGCGAAAGCCATCCATCAAGCTCTTCAGAATGTTGACACAGGACTGAAACAGATATCTGAGGAACTATTGCGACAACGTTTCAGCAAACTGCCACACCGACCGGCAAATGTCGACTGAACTACAGAGAGCAGACTACTCCCATTCCTTCCTTCGATCACCACAAACATACGGCAAGCGAGCATGGGACTGCGGAATACCAGGTCAGTTGGAGGAAAGGCCCTTGCAGGTAGTACAATATTCGGACAATATATAT
>NW_008751695.1:1779896-1849136 GCF_000715545.1 Opisthorchis viverrini
TATATATATATATATATAGTATTCGGGCTTAAGAAAATGCTCTTCATCAACTATCGAAAATGGAGAGGAAGTTTCACCGTACTTCAGAGATGGTTCGACGGTCTTACTCTGCAAGAGAAACACAAATAATGACTTATCTGTCAACTAAAAGGGCAACAGCCCGCTGAGCTGACTTACTTAACCACCTAACGGCTGAAGTGATGGAAATGCCTTCGTGCTAGTCGCAGCGTAATGGATGCGATATTTGCTGCGCAACGGCTCCAAGCACAGTCCCCCCAACTTCGTCAGCTGCACCGTCCCTTCATCTCTAACTTCACGAAAGTCTTCCCCGACATCAAACGAATGGTTCTGTGGACAGTTGTTTTCATGTACGACCGTTGGCCGAAATTCACATATTTCGTCCAAGTTCTGCGTGATTGAATAAGATTGGTTTCGAAATACTCAGACATAAGACAGGAGTGCGTCCTTTCCTCCGCTCTCAATCTTTGTCTAATGGTTATCATGAATGCGGCTTTCGCGAACGACAGTGCTGGTGTACATTTCGATTGAAGACTTGAGGACATCTGGTTAACGTTTTGGTGTGAGGGGTCTGGTTCACCAGATCATGTTAGCGATCGACTCGGTGTTATTCCCAAATGCACGTGGTTTACTGTAGTGCCTAGCTAAGAAGTCTGCGACAGCTGATGTGCACTGTGACATGCGAATAAGTTTGAAGAAGATTCGTTATGCGCCAACCGATGCTTGGTTTTCTCACAAATCGGCTCGGCGTATCTAGACTGGAACCGATTTTACGTACTACCGCACACTGGCTGCTGACTTGACTGCCACCCGTTAGACGAGTCACCGTGTTTCGAATCTGTGAGTGGAGGGCAAGCCGTGCGTCTACAAGATGATACTTTCGTCCGACCTTTTGTACGACATCGAAACACTAACCATGTACATGCGCAACTTCCTATACTTGATGTTCAATGGACAATGAGTGCCGGACACTGAAGTCCTCCGACGGGCGCACTGTGATGGAGTGAAAGTTACTGTTGCATCCAGCCATCCCCAGTGGTTAGTAAATGTTTGTTGTATGTACGGGAACAATATTTTGAGGCGGATTTTATATGGTCAACTGAATTCGAACAACCGGAACCCTGGCAGACAAAAGCTTCGATATCTGAGTACTTTGGTCGAAAGTCTAAAAGCCGCGAGCGTAGATTTCGTGAACAGGGAAGCAGAGATAAAACGGGGATTGAAGAGAACTGGGGTTAGTCAGTTCACTGATCGCCCACTTCGAGTTGGAGTTCCGTTTGTGAGCCGTTGCGTTGATCGCCACACAAAGCAATGACTTTAAGGCGTGGAGTTTGTTGAGTAGAACTGACTATCAATGTTCCGGAGGCTGATCACGAGCTTCAATAATTGGAAAATACCTTCAACCCAAACGGTTTCATTTAACTTCTTTGTTGAGCCCTTGTCCCGCTTTTAGCTTTCCTTTTATCGTGAATGAACTTTTACTTTGTTGTATCAAGAGGGCTTTTCACATTCCGATTAGGCCCTGTCCACAGACGGTGAGGCTGTAAATGTAATCAAAAGTGAATGTGATGATATTTTGGTTGATTGAGCGTTCGAAACTTACTATCCTTTCTGTTACTTAAAGTGGAATGAGACGGGTTGGTGCTGACTCCCAGAGGCCTCGTAAGTAGTATGTGGCTCCCCTTGAATGGTGACCTGACGATACCCGCTTTTGAAAACCGGTATGCTGAAAACTTTGTACTAAGCCATGTGTATTGGATAATCGGTTCTAGGTAGTGGGTGTGTCACGGTAGGTACGGTGGTTGCTTATATGGCTGTAAACAACACAAAAGCATTTTTTTGTGTTTATCATTAACAAGGACTTGAGCCCGCAACAGACGTCTAGAGGGCTCGATAATACCGTCCGAAAACAAACAAGCAATATCCGTACGACTGAATGCCTTGTTAGCAGCAAGATTTCTTGGCCTTGCAGCAGATGATTTGAAGTCGGCATACGCCATGCCCGCACAAATGGAACCTCTAACTTTTCGTCGAACTGTAGGAAATTGTAGTAAGGTAGAACGTAGCATAAGTACGGTAACACTGGAAGCCTTAAGTTCTGATGCATGTTTTTGTACTGTACTGTTTCATAACAATGGCCCTCCGTGTTAATATCAAGCGATTTATTCGTCACTACGGTTTGATTCCGTGACTTTTGCGGCCTCTATTTATGATGAAACCGGCTCTCGGAACTATCAGTATCAACAAGCATTTCTAGAGGAATGCCGTTGATTGATAGTTTAGTAGCATCGGTTACTGTAGCGATTGAATATAACTCGGTAGCACGAAGCGAAGCAGGGGGGCTTGGAAATATATTCTGACGAAGGCTTTCTGGAATTCGCCCTCTCATTGCATTTCTTGAACACGACCACACGAGACGGACACTGAAAAGGGCGATGCTGATTACCTTCACGAAAAAACATTCATCCCCTATCAGAAGTGGTTGTTAGGGTGTCGGAACTTGGTGAGATGGTAAGTTTACGGACTCTGGTGTGATTTCACAAGCGGTCAGTGCAACCGTGTGTGAGAGTGGATTGGATTTCACAGAACTGCGGTTACTTTTCGACCATTTCCAGGCAAAGCACTCCATCGAAGTTGGCCTGATAGTCCAGTGTTCTCTCTTCAGACACATGCTGTGGGGGCACTTAACCTTGTGATAAAATCGTCTCAGGGTGTTGTCCTGCAGTGCAGTTTTCGAAATTGCGGCCTTTCAGTAAAATTTTCAGTTTCAGGTCGAATTTGACTCGAGTTTACCCAGTTTTGCTTACATTTAGCCGGTCAATGACGTGCAAAAATATTGTTTCTGGGTTCAAAATAAATCTGCGGAGTGCCCCCAGTTTCTTCGAACGCTTCGCATTCTGTAGTGAATGCACATGCAGTATTATTTATACAATGGACCAGGGTGTCAAGTGTATGTGAGTTGAGAGCTTCTACGTACCTTAAAAGGTGCTGAGCATACAGAACCGGTGGGTTCGATTTTACAACCACTTGAACCGACATCGAAGAGGACGCTCGATGATGATGAGAATCCTTATATTGAGTAAATCGTTATGGTCTAGACTAACATGCAGACATATGTAAGTCAGCGTAACTGAAAAGAATTGAGTGACAAAAGTGAGGCTTTGTTCAGTATACAAGTGACGTTCTGCAGCTCTAATGTATATAAAGGTGAAAGTATATTGTTTTGAGAACTAGAGAGCTAAGTATGTGAAGTACTGGCTGGCTGAGCTTAAACTCAAGATGATAGTGTTTGTCGTTTGCAGCTTTTCGCCTCACCGATTTTTATTCACTAGTTCTGTATCCAGACGCAATAGACGCCGTTACATTACCTGGTGTTCTTTTACTACCTTACAACTGTGAAACCAGGTTGACAACACAACCATTAGGACAAGGTGGCGAGGCCTTATTCCTACTACTTCTATCGATTCAGAATATGATGTCGCCCGGTCGATGAGCTCCTTGGAGAGACCTTGGAAACAGACCCGTTGCTTAGCCTCCTAAAATCTTTTTGATCCGTGGCTTGAACTTTTCTATCCAATAAACTTATGCGTAGCTTTAAGAGGCGCATTCGAAGGAAACGTCAGTCGTAAGTAGGTGAGACAGGCAGCGCTATTTAAATGGCAGTCAGTTTCTAAAGGTGCGCAAATTAAGATTTCTGAACGGTCACTGTCAATCCATGATGCGAATTGTTTTGTCTCTTTTAACGCCGAGAGTATTTCTAACAGAATGGCTGTTAGACACCAACTTAAGTATGGGGAAACCTGCTGCGATCAGATGATCTTAAGAATGGATGGAGCTAATGCGTCTGGGAATGTTCGGGAACTTTTTTCACCTGATACAAAACAGTTCCAAAAAACAACTGTTACTTAGGTCATCAAGGATTTAATGCCCAACAAAAACCAGCGTCTTCGTCTCTGTTTTGAATACCTTGGACAGCAGCTTAGTTGGCCGTCTGTCTCTGTACCCATGTCTTTCATTCAACACGCTCAACTCGAACCTCAATCTGAGTTTAGACCGCCTGTCAGTTGAATTACTAATATGCCCTCCTGCCATCGAGCCACAGGGCTGGGTGAGTTATTGGGTGAGTGTTATTTAAAGAGAGTTGTTTGAAATTATTCGGGAATGAGAATGCGTTTAAGAATCTGGAACCCATCGATCCTTGTGCTTTTATTTATAAAAATACCCAAGACGGCTGCTCCATCCACAGTTTATCACGACTGCCAGGCTCAATGATACTGCTCATCAGGTAGG
The DNA here is from genome assembly GCF_000715545.1 of Opisthorchis viverrini. Taxonomy (NCBI): domain Eukaryota; kingdom Metazoa; phylum Platyhelminthes; class Trematoda; order Opisthorchiida; family Opisthorchiidae; genus Opisthorchis; species Opisthorchis viverrini. The sequence goes on from NW_008751695.1 coordinate 1,784,205, forward strand.
ACGCAAATCGGGGAGCACCTCAGGATTTCGACTCCTCATCATGAAGAGGTGGGACTATCCACCTGAGCCCACTCTTCCAAGATGGTCCTTCCTTTTCCTCCCACAACCCCCTACTTTATTTTCTCCGCGCCCCTTCTACCGTCGACTTGATCTAAAAAACTGAGTTTGGACTGACCGGTGAATTGAGGTGTAAGGTCAAGTTCTGGGGGCTACGGAGTTTTTAGTCACCCCGTACTGTTTCATGTGTACGATATTTAGTCAAGCCAAGTTGCGAGCTTTTGACATATCCTATTTCCGTATTAGTTGACTGGTTTATCTTCCAGAGATTACTGCACTTAGTTGACTCCCGTTATTCACAGGCTTTGTATCGGAGTCATAATACCTCTTTCACATCATCTTTTGCACCAAATGCCACACTTGTTTCGGTACGTCCTACGCAAACCAAGTCCGAAGGTCCTTCGTCCTCTACAATGTCACTTTGAAAATGGACATCTCGGTTTAACTGTACGTCAACTAATTTGCGATGTAGTCAGTGTACGGCGTTTCCCATTAGCATAACTGGCTAGTAATTAGGACAACTCCTTGTACTGCTCGATCACTATTTGCAAATTTAGCATTTTTTCCGTGGGACCGCTCAGTGGATGGTAGATCCAGTAAGGTATTAGGTAACCCTTACATTTTTACGTCTAGCACCATGTGTTCTTTTTCACAAAACACGCTCCTTTGTTTTCAGTTTCATCCTACTCGTGGTGGGATGATCCTTTTGGCATTGCTGATCATCGTCGGTTATGCTTCGTCAAAAACCACGATAACCCCACTTTATCGTTCTCTGGAAGTTGATCAAACTGGACGATTCGAGTGTACCACAGACTTAACTGGTGCAACTTTAACATGGAAGCTCTTAGACTCGGAGAATCTTCCTGATGGTAGCAGTTCGGCTGACGGGCGCTTTCTCAACAAAGGTGGGGTTCTCATAATGGAGCGCCTACTCTTAAATGATTCTGGTTCTTATCAATGTTTGGACGATGTGAACATTTCAGAGGAAGATTCGGAGGACGTGGCATCGGCCACTTTAAAAGTGTTTGTGATGCCTTCCTACATGGTCGAAGGCATTGTCGCTCTCGTCGTCAACTTGATTCTCATTCTACTTTTCATCGGATGTATTGTGCACAATAACCGTCAGCAACGTTTGAGAGACAAATTTCCATCGTTGTATTAAGGTACCGTAATTTTCATACATGTGATACGGCGTACCATTCGCTTCATCTCACGTGGTCTTGGGAACAATCCCCTGGTGCTCCGAACTTGCTTGTATTGTGATTTACTTTTTCCCCCTTTTGCTTATTATCGTGATTAATATAAAGATTCATATTGTTTTGAAATTCGTCCAATCATTCGGCACGTTGATACCCAAAGGTGGCTGAGCAGAATGTGTGTCATATGGCCTTTATGTGAAATAATTACAAAGAAACTTCTCGTTTATCACCCCAGTTGTGCCACATTCAGTTATGCTTGGATCGCCTCGTCATTAGAACATTCCCGCCGTTAAGCGTGCACCATGAAGTTCTGCAGTAGTCTGTTTTGGTACAATGATTGTGTGCACATCAGATGCGCATTGATTGGTTTTCGCTCTTGTCTTATTTAGCCTGATCGAAATTCTCTGCACGTCCAGTACATTTATAACGAAAGGGACAGCCTATCCTTAATAGCGTGTCACTCAGTTTCTATATTCAACAGAAGTTGCTTGCAATTGCCTGCCTTATATTCATTTCCGCCTTTGTCATGATCCGATGCCGCACTCGGATACCTTCAATGCGGCTGTTGCTTTTGATGGTCTCGTGGATCGCAGCTGCTTGAGGGCGATGATCCAAAACGTGAACAATTATGTGGATTTCTAGTTTCGATCGTGATGACGTACAGCATAAGAATAGACTCAAACGTCCCACACTTGCTCTGGTTCTTAGCTGACCACCAGGCGGCCCATATTTGGTACGGAGTGGTGATGATAACATTCGTTTGGTCGTGTCACCATCCTTGCTCTCCGCCGAAGTAAGCGTAGAAACATTTTGAATACGAAAGCATTTTGTTTGGATTTTCCTCTCCAGTGTTCCCCTCTCCGTCTCGCGTTAAGATTGCCCATATGGCATTCTTAGTCTGATACTTATGGCGTCCGGCTGAATTCGGTCCGTACAGACTAGGTTCTATATTCAGGGTTACCGATTCGGAGTACGCATATCTCCATTTCGTCGTTTTTCTGAGCTGCATCATCATCGTCGACAGACAGCGCTTCACTGCCGTACAACCATGATTTATTTGAAAGCCTTATTGTAACGAAAAGAGTAAAGGTGGACGGGGAAAGGACTTAGTGCTAGCTTACCACAATCATTCCGACGTGCTTACACCTCCAGACATTCACTCAGGCGATCTGGATAGAAACTGATAACAAGAACGCCACTGACATCAGTTGCCAGCCTTATCTTGCAGTGTCTCCAACCAGCCACAGTGAGGATCACGCGGTCCCCATCCTGGAATGCGAGTAGCACCGACAGCACCCAAGCGTTTCGTGATCAACTTCATACTCCTCTGCCAAGTCAAGAGTTGGCCACCTCTCTGTTTACGCCACTCTGAGTTGGGCATGGAAAACAGCACTCTTCGGCAAACGATGGTTTTGCATACGCAACACATATCCCAACCAACGCGGCTTCTGGTACTGGACACATTCTTCAATGGAAATACCCGTCGCACAACCGAAAACGTGCTTTCTAACTGCATCGTTACGGATTCGCTGACAAAAACCCACACGAGCTATGGTTCTGAGACAACAATTGTCGAACACCTGAAGACGTCTCAGGTCCGCTGCTCGACTAGGCCAACTCTCACAGCCATGCAGCAAAACAGCCCGTACTATAGCTTGATACACACGTCCCTTCAGATTCAGGGATAAACCATTCTGACGCCATAGGTATCTCAAATTAGCAAGCGCGGCCTGAGTTGAATTAATACCGTTCTAGTATTGTATTCACTGTTTTCGTATTCTGCCGGGCTATTCAGCAATATAGTCCATTCAGTATAAGTAAACTGACCACTAACTTGAAGGATTCATAGCGGCCATTATATGGTTTTTCAGATATGTACACGTTGTAAGGTACTTGACTTTGCTAATGTTGATTTAAAACCAATGAGTCTTGCATAAACATTGCACTTGGCGGCTGCCCGGGATGTGATTGGGAAGGAAACTGATTGCGACTCACTACAAACATCTTCATTTCTAGACGTCGAACCAAACAATCTTGACCGATAAGTATCTCAAACCTATTTTAACGTCACCGGTCTAATTCAGGGCGGATCCATCCCTTCGTTTCAGCAAGTCTGACCTGAGCAGGAGACAGGAGTTCTTTCTTCAACAGTAACATGTACGTCACACCGCAACTCATGTTTTTTGTTGCCTTCTGCACCACTGGTCTTGTAGGAAAGTATCAGGGATTTCAATCATGGGCAGTTCATTTTGGGACGTCGTCACTTCAGGAGTCTTTTCCAGAGGCGACTTAAATTTCTCCGAGTTGAGAATCAAATTCACTAATTCCCGAACGCTTTCAGTAAAATGTCAGAATCGCTGTCCTGTCAATGATTATAAGTATGGATGAGCTACCTCTGTATATCATTTATGCTCGAGTCATCTCAAGGTCTCTCGTGAGTTCGGTAGTGCTACTGCTTCCAGCCAATTTTCAGCTATCTTGTGTTCTGCACTACCCAAATGAAAACTTACCAGAGGTCAGGTCTGTAGTATTTGTTGACGAACCAATTTCTATGGTAGGTCGGTATATCAGGCACTTCTACGTTTCACTCGGAGATATGAGGAATGTTTATCGCCTTTAGCACACTTCTCACTTGATCCGACCAATCCGGTTGAGGAAGGCAGAAACGAAGAATGGAGGTAATGTGGCATGTGCCTGGTAGGAATGCGCATCCGAAAGTACTGATCATCTCATATTTACAAACCCATCCTTTCACGGTCAAGAAGCGATAAGTAATCCGCCATCAGTCTAGTGGTCTTTCTTTCCATTTGATTCATGTTTTTTTGTCTAGTGGTTGAGTGTGTGCACCTTACCCAGCCTTGCTCACTTTGCATAAATCGGCCATTGCATGCTATTGGAGATGAATGTGTGGAATTTTGAAGGTGCATTTCCCACCCATATCAGATAATCTTCGACTTTACAGTATTCTGTAATACAGTTTTGTGCTACCGAAGTACGTAAGACACCTGTGGGGAATTTGTTTCGGGAGCTAGACAAAAACCAGTTAATTCTGTTGTGTAAATCTTCGGTTGTTCGTTGTTGGCGGCCGCGGCCTGAACCAGTAGACTCATATGGAAGCAGATGCGCGTCCGAATGTTAGCTCCTGCTAAACCAACCGGTTGAAACAGATGAAAAGCATAAGTGCGAACCTTCATTAAGCCATAGTAACAAGCATCTGATGAGCAACCGGCCTCGGAATTTGACGAATATCGAGGACAAGGACTGTGTGCATTACTCTCAGTGGTCCAAAACCTTACTTCCTTATATCTTGTAAAAGTTCCGTCCTATCAGAATGACGGTGTCCTATTTTTGAAGATATACTGTGATGTTAGGAAAATACTTAGGATACTGTATCAGAGTCGCCGCCACAGGAAGTACTGTTGGGATTTGCCCATTACCCGTTAGACATACCTCTACGCGCTGCAGTTTTCATTCAGTTGCGTCGTGCTCGGGTGCTAGTGTTTACTTTTAATGTAAAAGCCATTCTTTTCGAGGAGCGGAACTAACGTTGTCACCAGGCTAGCGAATTTTTGTTGTTTTCCTTCTGGTACCCCGTGGGCACTATCTGAAGCGAGCTTAGTAATCTCTGCCAAACGACACCTTGTCCGATACAAACTCTCAGTTTCGTGTCCTTTTTCTAGTCAGTTACCATCTTTCTCGTCATTAAGTGATGTGCACAACAACGTTAGCCCTGACTCCGACGGGACGCCTAATGGTGAGCTTTCCCTATTTACGCTACTTACAAAAGAACAGTAGGCAAGTCGGTCAGGAAATATTCGGCATCCTAGCTCGGCCACGTGGATCTTGGCTACGCCTCATTGATTCCGTCAGAATGCAACCCAGTTACCAAACAAAATATTTCGATCTTTTAGGTACATTTGGAGACCGTTACCCTCTCTCCTCTCGAATGCGAAACTAGGTTGTTAAAGACCACACTCCCTGTTTATTAGGAAGGAAAACGACAAGGCGCCAACCTAGTGAAAAGTGGCGGGAAAATTCTGAACGCTACTAGCCCAAAGTGGCAGTTGTTCAAAGTTTATTGCACAGGAGTGATAGCAGTGAAATTTATTTTTGCCCGAGGTGGTATGGCACTTGAGCCCATTAGTAAAAGTTTGACGTACAGGGTCGCCTTGCGCAACACCAGCGGCATCAGTACAGGGTCTCATCCATTGTTAGTTGGCGAATACTAATCAGGGTTCGCCCTTTAAGTGAAGTCATTCTAACCCATCAGGGTACAACAGCTTCATCCTTGTTCTTGATCATCAGAACTACACATCCCATGAATCTCCAGGGTGACGAGAACTCCTAACCCCTTGGTTAGTAGTTGAAGGCCAAACCATTCGATCATGAGAGGCCGATCAGCAGCGTGACTGACTCCCACTTAGACAGGATGTAAATTCACTCATACTTCATTCATAAAATCCAAATTACATGGCTACGTATTGACTGAGTGATGAATTGTTAGATAAAGGCTCATTTGTCGTGTGAACTATTTTTCCTTCCGAGAAATCAATTGTTTATCGGTAATTTAAGGCGATTTGAAAACAGCGGAGAAGTACTTTGCATATCCTGCATCCTTATTAGGAATCATTAGCACATGTGTGGTTTGAACAGCTAGTCGAAATGCTTATCTGTGAGGACAGTCAATCCCTTTATAATCCCCATCCATAGGTGGCTCGTCTTCACAACCGTTGTTTACTTCCTCAATTTCCTTCTTTGAGATTGACAGACCCTGTCCTGAAAAGACTACCAGATCATGTGGTACATGTTTCTCTGGGGGTAAAATGGCGCAATTGAATCACCGTCAGCCCATGTCAGTGCTCCTATCTCGTTCCACTGATAGCTGTTCAATAAACCCTGACCATTTTCCACTCTGCCACAACTAGAGAGCACTAAATTGTATGTCGTATGCGTTCCCCAGGTAGCATCAATCAGTTTCACATGACACAGTGAGTTTGAGATAGCCCAATGGGTAGGGCGCGAACTTATTTACTTGAAGGCCCAGCCTGGTATCTCGACTGCTCCTGTATAAGCTTGGGCAGCCTGGTGGCATGTCAGCCCTCATGCTTTCTTCGGGTGACATGGCAGCTAGGCATAAAAGGATATTAAAACTGAGTGATTATTTTTATGACACTAGGCACAAATGGGATACTGGTTATGGCACAACATCCCCTGTTTATGCGAGACTTTCTTATCTGAGGGCTGCTGCTTTCCAGTGACTTCGTTCATAGTGTTCTATCACTAAGCTGGAGAATCGGTTCTCTTAATTGAATGCTTCACATGCTGGGGACCTTAGTACGTTTGGAGTTAGTACGCGCTGTCAAGAGATACCAGTGGAAGGAAGAACGCCTTCGCTGCGGAGTTATTTATTAGAAAACGCCGAGTGAAGTGTTACAGGCCATTGGACTGGGAAACAAAACTCTCATATGCATCTTGTTTACAGAAGCTGAATATCCATCTTCTCCGTGAACTTTCCTGGATATTTCTGAGTGCTGCTCAAATGCAACTCCACAAATTCGTAATAGATCTCACTTTTCAAGAGACGCCAAGAGCATTCACTAGAAAACATACTACTCTCATGTCCCCCATCAGTAGTATCCACCGTTACACCGGTAGTTGGATGCAACAGCTTCGAGTGTTGATGGATGTTATAAGTTAGGAAACTAAGCTGTGATCTAGTTTGGATAGAGCGTAAGCAATTACGGTCCCAGCTGTGTAACTGTTAGGGGACACGGACATTGGTGTGTGAACTTCGTGAACGTCCGTTATTATTACCAGTATGGTGCAACTATATCTCCCGAAAACATATCAGCTTTTTCTCGTTGGCGGCACCGGTGTGGAAGATGAGTTATCTTACCTTTGTATAGGAGTGTGATTGAGCAGGCACGCACAGAAACTTGGGTAGGGCGTAGTCTGACTTTCGGGGCAAGTAGAATTCTCTGTATTATTTCGAGTACGAGTCAGTCACATGGCTGATCAGCCGCTCGTGGCCAAACAGTTGGAAGCTCAAATTACTAGCCTGGAGGTTGCAGGTTCGACGCTCCATCGAGTTCCGTGAGGCGCGCACCGCTGATTGTTCCCAATAAAGATTCAGTGGTTGTGCAGTACTTCCAGGCTTTTCAGCATAGGTAGGCTTCACTTATAGGACGAAATTTCCATTAAAGATGAAGGAAACAGGGGCTGTACTGCTGAGCAAAGTAATCCCTTCCGCAGGATTCGTGCACAAATTAATTACTAGTTTGTCATCTCCGAAGCTAATTGCACAGGGTATGGTCCAAAATCATGGCTGATCAACCGCTCGTGGCCAAACAGTTGGAAGCTCAAATTACTAGCCTGGAGGTTGCAGGTTCGACGCTCCATCGAGTTCCGTGAGGCGCGCACCGCTGATTGTTCCCAATAAAGATTCAGTGGTTGTGCAGTACTTCCAGGCTTTTCAGCATAGGTAGGCTTCACTTATAAGGACGAAATTCCATTAAATTAGTTAGCCCCTATGTTCTCTTGCAGCGTACTTTTCATCTTTATTTCATAGATGTATAGTGTGATATCCAAGACTGCGTGCTTGACTTCCAAAAGCAGTAGGTCTCTGGAGAGGATGCGGTTTTGAGAAGTTCTAGTGAGTCTCCTTGATGGACACTTTTCCTTGTGGAACAGTATAAAGAGGGACGGTATCCTAGGTTGTTCGTACCGGAGTGATGAAACTTCATATTTGTTCGAGTGCTTCGAACAGCCTTCACAAGGCAAGATAAAATTCCCCATGTCACCCGAATGTCTCATATATTTAAGCTGTTGCACATCCGTGGTTGAAACTTATCAGGCATCTCTTGTCGAGTTTTATTCCGAATAAGAATTACAAGACTGGGTAGGTCACGGAGGTAAATCCTTTTCAAAGAATGAAATGACGGTTTTAGGAACTCAATAGCAGCTCAGTTACCTTGCGGTGGTTCATCCTATTCTTCCGCTTCATAAAATCCGGTCGGTACCACAACCATGAAATGTATCAACCAATCGTGTGTTACGCTTTTCCATGGCTAACTTACACGATAGAGTTCATCACGTTCACTACTATGACGTAGGAATGTGTCAGCTACAACAATGACTTAAACTGTGGTCGTTCACTAATAGGGTCAAGTCATCTTAAGGAGAAAATCGGATATTTGGGTAACCATGGTGTCTCTCCTCTGCATGTCTAACACATGAGGGAAGATAAACTGAATGGGTCCGAATAGACAACTGGGGTTTCAAACCACTTTGATTCTTTACTGATTCATTAGGGAAGCCATGAATAGCACCCACAAATCTTCCACATAACTAATGAGAGCAGAAAATACGTGAGTTATTAGAAAAAAATCAGTCTGAATGATCCTGTTTTGTCCTTCATTACGATAACTTGAAATGTATTTAATATTTGTTTTCAATGGCTTCCTCGACTATCACCATTATTTGTGGTCAGTGAATAGGTTAGGGACAACCGCTCATCTTGAGAAGAGACACTTGGAATGGCTCTGCATTAGTCCGTTTCGAGTTGAGTGGGTATAGTGGGAATGAACGGTTTTCAAAATAACTCATCAGCTGCCGAGAGTATTCAGATTATTTCTGCATAGGCAGATTATAAGTGTTGTTTACTCTGCAATCGATTTGATCAGGCCACTTCACTCGCTCCACTTCCAAAATCAGGGCTTCCATTCCTGCTTGTTGTTTGCGGTGTACGTTGTTCAAGAGGAACACCGTTTACCTTTGTTCTCCTTCTCCTTTCATCCGGTTTCTCACATCCCGGTCATCTGTTCCCCCNATTCCTGCTTTTGTTTGCGGTGTACGTTGTTCAAGAGGAACACCGTTTACCTTTGTTCTCCTTCTCCTTTCATCCGGTTTCTCACATCCCGGTCATCTGTTCCCCCTCAGTTTATTCTTTCTTACCCAAGTCGTCTGTAAGTAAGGACAACGCTAGTTTATGCATCTGTTTGTAAGCGCATGTTTCCTAGGTCAGTTGGATGCTCACTGACTGTATCATACCACCAAAACTGAGACACACGAATGGACATGACAGCATGGAACGGTTATGCTGTCTCCCGGTTGAAATTTCGACTGTTTTTCAATAATATGCTTCTTTCATTGGACTCCGCGTGGAGATGGGAACATTTCTAATCATAACTATCAGTCTGTTCTTACCAGGAATGTTATATGTTTAAAGGCCAGTGAGGCAGCTTATCGCCTTCCATTTCCACCCTACATTCATACAAAGTCCTTTTGCTGTTACTCGACTGACACCAGGCGTGATTGTTGTCTGATGGTTAGTAAGCCAAGGTTAGTTTTTGTAATGTGTAAAATAACTGGATATGATTTCACTGCGGTTCCACCTAGACCAGTCAGATCACAAGCACGTAGGAAACCTACGTTTACCGATCACCATATGATCACTTTTAACATAAGATATTTTGAAACGAATGAGTTCGGAAGATTCATGGAAAACGAGTTTACGACTCTAAAGACTTAGTGTATTTCACCCGTACTCTATTTGATCATAAGATTTTGTTCACCGTAGGGGACACTGTTTAATTGCAAACCAACATGTTTCAATGGAACTCTAGTGTCGTGTGAGTAAATATGCTCTGGTGGTTTTGCGTCTTACTCAGCTATCCCGAACGAACTATCACTGACCGATTTGGAAAGAAGGGAAATTCCTGATTCACACATGCATGTGATTGAGTGGAAAGGAAATTGCCCGGGGATCGAACCGTTTATAGCCGGTGATTGTCAGTTATGAGCCCAAAGTAGTATAGATGGCTGATGCGGAAGACAGTGTACCCTAACAGATTTCGTGCGGGAATTTTGAACACAAGTGGATGTAAGGCGAATGAAAGTTTATCTGTCTTTGAGGAAACGGGAATTCAGATAATCTTAGATAACGATCCAGGTGAACATAATGCGGACGACAGGACAAGCGCTCTTAGACGACATTCGAATGCGTGGCCTCACACTTACCGAAAGTCAGTTCACATTAGAGCATTTTAGATTTCCTTTCTGTTGTGGAGGTCATATGAGAGGCCCCCAAATGGTGCTAACCGACCAACTGTTAATCCATTGTGCAGTGTGACGGATCAATGTAGAACCGAAACGTTTTGAGATATGTTCTACGGCTAGTAGGACACTCGTTCGGTGAGTGGGAGTTACTTTTCCTCCCAAGGCTTCTGTCTGTTGCTGGTATTGTGCGTATGTTGGTCCCTGTTTAGTGAAATCATCATCACGGGCGAAAATCCTGTGAGAATAACACGAGAAGCCACTAGAAATAGTTTTTACTGACTGTACTGAAATTTATCGAAAAGGCAAACACTATTATCAACACACCTTTGGGCGGTTCCATCATGGGTTGAACGTCATGTGGCGTCGACAAGTCTCTTAGGTTCTTTCATATTCTGTGTAAAAGTGCCGATTATTATTTGCAAGAAATATGGACGGAACTCTTGAAATATCTCCGTAGAATTCATAAACTGTTTCCACAGAAGTGAAGAGATGTTCCAGAGTTCGCGACGTTCGGCCTGTCATACAAATTTCAGATCTACATCAGGTGATTAGGGTAACATTTCAAGTATCACCAAGATATTTTCGGACCCCATTCGGTCGAATAATAATGACAATATTTAAGAAAAAACCGAAAGTCTCAACAATAGGATGACCAGTCTGAACCACCCTTGGAAGTTCTTTTTATTTAGCCACTACCATTCGCAAAACAGTTATCTCAGACTGGGAAATGCCATCATCTGGCAGAGCTTCTATTCTATTTTCTCGTCATAAGAGGCGAACTACATCGTAAAATGTAAGATTGTAGAAGCAGAAGAGCTTTTAAATTTGAAATGTTTTTGGATTTCCCCCTGGAAATCATTAAATTGAAATGCAATGAACACTTTCGAAGTGGTGATAATAGATGCACCGCTGAGCAAGGATGGTTTGTCTTTGGAAACACTGAATTAGCCTCATCTTTGTGGTAAACTCGGGGATTGAGTTAATCACCTTCATTGTGCCGCCAGAAAATTTGCATACCAGGATGATACAGCCATTAGAATGTACATTTAATTAGTGGACTAGAGGTAGGGACGATAGTAAGTTTACACGGAGCTGCCATCAGCAGAAGGAGCATTGGTTATCAACAACCGTTTGTGCAGAGGCGCGTTAGTAACTACATTACATTACCAAGTGGTTCATTTGTAAAATGGTATTGACAGTATTTTGTCTACTCCAGTTAATACACGTTATGAGACTGGACCGTGTAGATCTGAATGAGATATCACCTGGGTGCAATTATAGCATCGACAAAACTGCTCAGGGGCATGACATTTTCGGAGGTCCGCATTACCATAATCCGGGAGCGAGATAAGCTTACGTGCAAAACTGGTTCTTACATGCCATGGTACTAACAATACGAAATCCAGTTGGTGCGAATCGAAGCCACCAAAAAACGGCATCTTCTGCTGATCCACAGTGCACTCAAAAGAGTTATTTGCATGTATCTCCTGCTGGACCACAACATCACTACGTTTTTCGGTTTATCTGTTATATAGGAGAATGAAGTCACCTTGGCTACTGCTTGACTATATGCGTACTGACAAAAGCTTTTTATACACAGTCAAATGATAAATGTACCACTGGAGATAACTTTTTCACCTATAGAATTCGGAAGAATTTATCTTAGGAAAGCTAAACTTGTTCGGTGAATATCTGGAAGACAAAACCTGGAAAACCGTAAGCCATAAATGCAATATTGAGGCCTTCCCAGGTAAGATGAGACAAAATATGTGAATCGACTTGGTTCCGTAGCTAGTTGACCCCAGCATACTGCATTTAAAACTATGTGGAGAGTAGCGGTTGCCAAGCAGCAATTCGAGCAAGCCTTGTGTGATAACTAAGTTCACAGTATAAAATGAGGTCATACGCCTTTCGACGCTTCTGCTATACCTAGGACCTCCTGATCCATTAATGATGTACTCAGATCCAGACTTTCGCCTTTTTTCGGAACGGTCATTCTACGATTAGCTTCAACCAAATATAGTAAATTAGTGAAAGTGGTGACGCCACCTGACATACTAAAGTTACATTAATATTTTAGGCTCAGCTGAGTGTAATACTTTCAGTGAGATATTTGGGTTAGTAGACAACGTCTAACACTATAAGTAATTCGAAATGCCTCTCGTAACTGAATAAAGTCACTTGTACCCTCTTAACCTTACAGGAGTATAAAGTACGCAAAAGCACTGTGGAGGTCATTTGTGCTAGATTCGGTTGCTGGAGATGAAGGGCTGGAAGAAATCTATCATCACTGGTATTGTTTTGTTGACCGACTTACTTATACATCATGGTAGGATACTGAAATAGGCTGAGATTACTTAAGTCGATGAAGGTGATTTCGGCAACAATATCAGGGTTCCAAAACATGACAAAGAAGACAAGAAGAATCCTCAGTATGGGTCTCGAATGCCGCGCGGAGAGGCTAAAGTGGCCTAGAATAGTTCAGCTTTTAGGAAGCCATTGGCTATGTGTGATTTTTTCTAGGAGACTGTTTTGTTGTTGTTCCGGAGTGAATCTAACGGAGAAACAACCGCATGAATACCTTCCATTCATGTTTTGTGGTAAACAGATAGACTACGGTTTCGCAGCAGGGTACCACTAAAAACGCAACAAGCCCCGAAGTGATGAAATGTTAAGGTGGTAAGATTCGTCGAATAGCGTTCACAAACCCTACAGTAGTATAGTAGGTTGTTCCATGATAAAGGTCAGTCTCGTATACCCAACGTGGACCACGGAGTGTGTCATGCACGTTGTGTGTGTGTGTTGACATGGGTGAATAAGGTCGACGGAAACTCCCCAGAAAGGGGACCGTATGAAAATGGGTAGTATTATCATTTCAAGCTTCGGTTACTCTGTAAATGCAAGCTATAGATTTGCGTATTCTGTACCACATTTTTGTATCCGACTATAGCTCAATTATTTATGAAATTCCATCCCGTAACTGGTGAGGCAAAATGCTTAATCAGTTGGCCATTTTGTGTCTGCAGTCCATCAAAGCCCTTTGCGCTGAAGTCAAAACTTCACTATGTAAAGATCAGTTCGATGACCCGATGCTTTGGGGGTGTGTGTGGGGGGGGGCAATAAGTTTTTTATGTCTACCGACGTTGCTCCTGCTGTAACGGTCTTCACATATTGGCGCCGTTGTTCTGTTATATCCGCCCCGAAGTGGGGGCTTGAGTTGGGCTATTAATGGAACTCATGCAATTCGGTCGCCTGATACAACGAAGATAGTTACTGGACCTTTGTTCACTGCGTTTGGAAAATCAGATACACACCTACGCATAAACTCATCATTTCAGGCATGACGATTCGGCCACTTTCAGCTTGGGTTGATGGAGTGGTGTTAACTTGTTGACCTCGCCCCTCATGTCCCGGGGTTCGAATCACAGTGCGGCGAAAGGGGGCACTGCTGATGAGCCTTTTTGATGAATCCTAGCAATGAATTACCATTCTAATAATTCTTCATTTTGGTGAGAAGTAACTGATATAATAGATTTAGGACAACACTACGACTTTAAATTTAAGTAATGAGGATCCCAAAATCAGAAGGCCTACTTATTGAAGCAGTGAAATGGATTGAAAATCGAACAACCGACAATTCAGTGAAGGTCCACAAGTATTCGTTTTTTTATGCGGAAGCCAGCGAATCAATTCTAACAAGCTGTCCGCTTACGGTTGGACTTTTTCTCTACATAACACATCAACCTAGCATAATTTAGGACCACCTGGAGCTCAACCAATGTGAGGTTAAGATTTACTAGTTTTGTTCGAACCAAAGCTGTCAAGTCAGACTGAGCGGATTTCGAAGGTGGTTGCACGGCGTTTTCTGACTCTGAGTGGATAAAATGTCTTTTTGACTTACCAGGAAAATGCAATAGCTATGTCATGCTTTGAATTTTGCAGCTGGAAAGCCTTGAGAAGACAGCAAAAAGACGTTCGGGGACTTGCCTGAAACTTAAGGCTCGTGTCAGAAAGACAGCCTTTCTGAGTCGTTCTGACCAGACTCTCGTCTCATTTTTAAGGAGAAGCTTATGAAGCACGCAAAAGGCCCGGGATGGCAACTCCTGTACTGTTCATGCCCTTGACGGATATGTCCATTGACAAACGTCCTGAAATTTAAATACGGCTAAGCTTGTGTGCTTCAGACAATGGCTCTCGTTGTGGACTGGATAGGGGTCTCTGCTTATCCACCATTTTGGCTGCCGTAAAGCTGCACTACTATACAAAATCAACTAGTAATCATCCACGGTAACTCGTTGCTAATGGGTTGATTACAATAGCAATCGACCACCGAATAATGATGGATGAAGATGCTTCAGTAGACTACCTGAAAACGCCATAATTCATCCGAAAAATTTGCAAAATGAAGCCAGTGGTACTCAAGAGATCATATGCATTTTGGTACACATCAGAGTTACGTCTCAATGTTCTGAAGATATCACCATTCCAAGCGATCACTGGTCGTGTCTCGTGGTTGGACCATCAGGTTTAGACCTACCGAAGCTAACGTAATTACCTCGATGAAGCGTAAGGCGCGCATAAACCGATAAATCCAACTTGTGTTTTGCTGTTTTTGAGACCATCTGGTGCAGGAGTATGGTGTTTTAAAATGATTGTTTTGGCCACTGCTGCCTCTGAATATTTGGAACTCAAAGGTGTCTCTTTGGGATTGAATGAGATCCACTCTATTAGCAGAAGGCTGACGCTGCTCAGCTTTGTAACGGGTCTGGGCATTTTGAAGGGATAAATTCATTGTTTATCCTTGTTAAAAAAAACCTGGGTTCAGACTGATAGTAACATTAGGAATCTCGGGAATCTGCCCAACTAGTAAAGCAAGTCAAAATTCTGTCTAGCTTCTATTGATCTATTTCTTCCACTCGGAATTTTTGGCTTCTCTTCTAGTGTTAGATGTTAGGGGCTAAATTTCCGGATCAATTTTTTTCCTTTGTATCTCAAACTGATTCTAATATATTAATGCTGGAAAGACTACTTAATGCGGAAATCTAGTCTGACCGACACCCGCCGGTTTCTCACAATCAGGAACTGACCAGAGGACATTTTTCGGTAACTGAAAACTGCTTGGAGCAGCCACCTAGAGCATGTGCTCAGTTGCATTTGCGCGGTTAACCTGAAACTGTTTGATACATGTTGGTTCGGTTAGTGAAGATTGTCGGTGCTTTTTATTTCACGTCCTTCTTTTTAACTTCGTTCTACTGGGTTGGAGTAGGCTGGAGTCGATTCAAATGGTGGCAACAACAGGCCGATGGAACCAGAACAACAAGTGCCTTAGAAAGGCTGCGGAAGAGACAATTGCTGTTTCAGAAAAGTTTGTTTGATGAAGACGATACTTATGTTTCTTAAAAACCAATTACATATTACTGTAATAACAGAGCTGAATGTAGAATGCATCCTCCATTGAAAGTATAGGTCTCGCTATTATTTTGCTTCTTGTTGATGACGTTCTTTGTTATTTTGGGGTCTCTTGAGGGATTCGAAATACGTGACAGGACAGATACATTTTTCAAGGTCAAACGTCATAACATCTTTTCTAGGCTGTATTGATGGAATTTATAAGATGATCCTAAAAGAACTCCCGATGAAATGCGTAAGGTCAATCGACATGAAACCAAGATTTACTAGCTCGTAGCCTGAAATCTTGAGAGAATGCACATCTAAAAAATCTTGTGTTGTCATATATTCCTTTCGGAATTTACAATAAGCTATTTTACTAATTATGTCCAGTCATCTCCGGAATTTTATGGAAATTGGTCCTCAAGTTGGGTGAGTCCAACCAATAATTGCTCCTGCGGCGTTGCTGAATAACTCAAGCTGTCGGGTAGCATCATTCAAGTGAGTTTTGGTGAATAATTCATCCGGTTTGGGAGAAGACAAAGGATACATTTGTATCATCACTATTGCTGAGCAGCTGCGAAGCAGATAAATAACATATGGAGTATTTCGGTGGCAATGTGTGGTTCCTAAACTGGAAAGGAAGTGCCAAACTGTGCGCTTAGGATCGCGAACAACACGGGCACAGATTCACAAGTAATGCTAGAAGTAGAAATCCAACCGGTAAATTTTTAGTGCTCGGTGGATGTAATGTCAGCTCCACTTTTACGAGATTAGTTACAGTGGAACACATTTACATCAACCGTAACAGAGTTTGTTTCAACTTAAAACATATTGTCGAAGGATGATATTCACCATAGTTACCCCTCCAGGCTGGGCGTCAAACTCTTGGAGATTAATAATGATAGTGTGTAACCCAAGCCAGTAAACTCAGGTCGAGAACTAAACTAAGCAACTTGAAGGATGAGTTCGCGGTGCAAAACTCAGTAAACTGAAGGAGATGGATGATAAACACGCACCAGACAGTGAACCAGATATAACTGCCTAACTGATTAAGTGATTGCAGAATCTCTGCACATTCCGATCGATTAAGAACATTTGCCCATCATGAGAGAAATTAATACCAACTAACTATTGTTTATGTGCGTGTGACCGGATTTGATAACTGATCCTGAGGTTCGATGCACAAGACTGGTTAATACATTTCAGTATCGTTCGTCTGTTAGAATGACCATGTATGTTTCCACTTTCTAACTTTTTTCTGGACCCTGTCGGTGACGTGTGAAATACGAATCGGATAAACCCGTAGAATCAATAAGAGGAAAACTAGTGACCCGGTTTTCATAAAGGAAGCTACTCACAAGGTTGCTGAAAACTCTTCGACAGCCCATGACCGGTTTCGCCATTCTTGAGGCTCATCAGGTAGGTGCAGGCCCTGAGTTTCCGTCAACCTTGTGTTCTGCTTGAACCACAGTTGGACAGATACCGTCAAATACACTCATCTGCAAGTCGGTTTGGTTTTCACGGAAGACCCAAGTGAATCTTTCGTTTATGGTCTTCTTCAACTGAATGTGCTACGCACAGGCCGCCTCACGTTTCGCTCGGTACGATATCGAGATATCGCATTATATTTTCAGCAACCTTGTGAGTAGTTTCTTTTATGAAAATATACTGCAGTATCTCAACTGAAACGTGAGGTGGTCTGTGTGCAACACACCCACTTGAAGAACACCATAAACGAGAGATTCACTTGAATCTCCCGTGAAAACGAAATTGGTTTGCAAATGAGTGTATTTGTCGAAATCGACCAGGTTCTTCAGGTGGCAATAGTTGTCATCCCCAGAAACGCTGAGTTTAAAGTTTACATTCAATCTGGACTCGTTAACCAATCACTCAGGTACACCTTTGCACTTTCGCTTTGTTCACGAGTAAAAGACCGTGTATGAGATTGAAAAAACGCAAAGAAAGCAGTGGCAGAAACGTGTAGTGAAAGCTGGTTCAGACATTCTTGCTGTAGGGATGTGGATGAGGCTTTGGAAGTGTCGTAACTGACATCCTCCGGTGTCTGAGAGCTTGGAAGATTTTTAATGCCTTCATTGCTCAGCTTTTCAAGCTTCCTAGACATTCGGTTGAAATGAGTTCATCTGGAAATAGAATTTTTTAATGACATTGTGTATCAGACGTTCATGGTCTTGGATGAAACCAATAGAGTCTTCTGTGCGAAGAACTAATGTTGAGATGATAAAAAGGAGAAAAAAAATATGTGGCGAAACGGCCTCGTGTTCATCACACTGTCCACTATTCAAGAAGAAATCATATTCCGTCAAATGTGAGGTTGTGATGCTGCTCTCCATTCGCTCCAGGTCCATGAGAATAGCCTTCGTTTGTGATGATATACGTGTTTTTAGAAGTTTTGCCTTTCACTCTGCTTGAACAAGTTGGTTAGAAAGTTTACCAAACAATATTTTGCTATATAAGGCATTCTGTACAATCCCCGGAATGTTTGATTCAAATGAGAGAAGTAAATCGAATCCATTCCCTCCCAAACATTCACAATTTGTGCTTCGGCTGGTAACTTCGGTTCTCGTTGAGGTCAAACGTGATGTACCGAAAAGCTCCTCGTTTGAAAGTGTGAACAGACCGTTCCCTAAAGGGTGTTGGAACAAAGAGATAATCTTGTTATGGTTGGTAGGTGTTTGGGCTGGTAGATTCTCAGGTTACATCAGTTGTCCCGACTGAGCAATTTTTCCAAGCCCTGTGTTGTTGTTATACCGTTCGTTTGTATGCTTTTGTGTAAGTGTTCGTGGGCCGGGTTACCGATGAGGGTGAAAATGAAGACATCAATAATGGCGGGGCGTTGCCGAACTTATTAACAAGTCTCATTCCTCGTGGCCTCGGTCAATTCGCTATGCTGTGTTTGTTGAATTGCCTCTCGGTTGTCTGGTAGGCAAGACCACCGATGCACACGCAAACGGTTCGTAACGCATTACCTGCCCTAAGACCACTTCGTAGCTGGCGACATGATGGACAGGCGGGCAGTTACAAAGCCAGCACAACAAACACCACTCCCATGGCACGTTCACCCCACCATGTACCCTTAATGTCTTGACCGCCAGCGGCACGTGTGCGTGTGATTGTTCACGTATGGGTGTGTTGGTCTGCGCGCATGTCTGCCAAACCGTCGAGCAACAAAGCAGTTGTGAAACCTGGCACCACGAAGCAAGCTCAGGCTCAGCAGGGCCTGGTGATGTAGATTGGATGTGGCAATGTTACCGGTGCTAGCCACAGCCTCCAGGCAAGAACTGTAAAGCTGCTTAACTAGTTTAGGTGGGTGGACAGCTAGTCGGGTGTTATCACGCCAGTAATCCGCTCGGTTGTTCGAATGGGCGGAAATGGGTTTTGGGGACGGTTGAGACAACATTGACTGGGGTGGTGGTAGCGGTTGTGGCAGTAGCGGGGTATGGTGGGTAGGCACGTAAGCGTATGGAGGGCCTGGAACCAGGCATCAGCAACAATAGACAGCTGCAACACCAGCAACAGACAAAAGAGTCTGTACGTGCCGAAGAGGAACGCCGCGGACAGACAAGAGAGAGATGGATACAGAGAAGACCGGTGTCCTTCCCACCACCATGAACACCACCAATAACATCAGTAACACGAGTGTCCTAACCACGATTACTGTCACGGCGGTCACTGCCACCGCACGACTGTCGCATCCACCCCAAAAATGGGACTACATGACCGCGGAAGACAAACCGTGATGAGCTGAATAGCCCACCAATCGGACAAGAAAGTAGGAGGTGAAAATTACTCATTCGGTTTTATGAGTGTTCAGTTCTCGATCATAGTTGGCGTTCTGAGAATTATAAGTGAGACCTTTGAACACACTCACCAATACTCGCCAATTCGTCCTCACTGGTGTGGTGACCCTTTGGATACCTTCGAGTACAACGCAAAGACAGGCATACTCTGTTGTGGGTAAACAAGAGTGAATCTTCCCTACAGACTTTGAACTAGTCTACACTAGGATTGTAGACGGGAGATCTTGGAGGTAAGTTACCTCGTTTTTGTCAGTAGAGGAAGATTATGTGCAACTTGAATGTTCCAATTTGCCATGCAGTCGGCTGAAAAAGGGAAGGGAGAGCATCGCAGTGATTTGTCCAGCGTGTCCAGCTCATTCTCTTACTTTTATTTGTTGCAAGCTAGTTTCGTCTGAAGAAAGTCAGACTGGTAATGAAAACGAAATTCTTCCTCGCATGTGCAAGAACTGACACTCACACAGGCAATATTTTGACCAACTAGGTCACTTTATCAGAGACTCTTAGGTAGGAGACACTCTTAAGCGTTTTATTTGGAACCTCATAGAGAAGCGTGGGATGTGGTGTGACTACCGTACGCAATGGAGATGTTCACGACCTACATGCATATCCAGGCTAACGGCCTTAGGGGCCGAATATAACAGGCTTAATATATATGGATTACTTATAATTCGTGTGAGTACACGAACTTCACTCAAAACAGTGCTTCATTTATGCTAAGTAAAGCAATCAAAATATGATTACTTGCAGAATCTGAAAATGTTACAAGCGTTACAGATGTTACATAAGGCAGAGATGAAAGGCGGGGTGGAGTATCTGATTTCCTGCGGTGCTTTTTGCTTATGTAAGCATTTACATATTGATGACGCTGTATTTACGTGTGCTTATTTAAAGGCCCCAAGACAAGATTCCGACGGAGATTCATCCGTTAACCGCGTATTTTCAGTTTATCCTTGGGTAAATTTAAGTTATGTTGCAATCTAAAACACGTTTATGTTTGCACTATGATCACACTGCTAGAAGTGAGGTATTGAGTAGCTGGCACTCCAGCGTAACGAGCCTAACTGCCCGTTTTTTTGTGTGCGGTTGAATCTCAAAGAATGATGCCTACGAGAAACAGAGAGTAAGGGCCTGTTAACTACCCGGACAATATTTCATTATTGTGAACCCTGGTAAAAAAAGATCAAGCAGGCAGTAGATTGCGTCCACACACAAATGCACCTATCAATGCAACAAGCGGAAGCGGTTTCACTGTTAGCTTTTTCAAGGTCATATACACCCAATAATTGGGCACTCTTCTCAGTCGGAGCCTTACTGTGGTTCCAACTTCTAACATTTGTGCTTGCAACTGGGTGGTTTCAGGGGCGGGTCATAGAACGAATTTCATTCATGTTATTGATGAACGGATATCCTAAATATTAGGTATTAACTGCAAACTGAATTTCGGGCGTTAAAAGAGCAGATGATTGGAGTCTGTCATGGATTAGCACTGGTTGCTATACTGAGGAACGAATTAAACATAAAACATCGTTGAGCCTCTTCGGTAGTGCCTTGCCCTTCTTACTAACAAAGTAGGGTAAACGAATTTGTTGTTTATCCACACCTACTTTAGGGAATTTTTGAAGTTTGTTAAGCCCGAGCTTTATAACTAAAATAATATACTTTCCTAAACGATCAAAATGTTGTCGCACATCATGCGGGTCTTCATGGAAGACTTGATTGTTACCGCACAATGGACTTTAACTTTGTCTTGATTGCGACGCTGAAAATGTAGTCGGACTGTGAAAAACCGCCATGATTGGCCATTAGTGGACATCGATGGAACTGACCATATAAATAACCCTTTGACCAACGGTTTTAAGCTATTGGTTCCAGTAGCAGGCGTCTGCCGACCGGTCTTGGTGGTATTAACGTTCTTTCCTTCCATGTCCTCGGTGCCACGACCCACGTGTGACAACTTCGAGCAAATTCATGTGAACTAATGACAAACAAGCTACTGAGTTCATGAGATTTACCAGTAAGTAGTTGTTCAAAATTGTGCATGTCTGTATGAATGATACAAGCCGTATCACTCTTTCGGTGAATGTCCAGGGAATACAAGCTAGAACATAGGTAAAAATTATTGCAAAGATAGCTGTACCAACGAGGAACGTCCTGTATGAAGTGATCAGTTTACCAGCCAGCTTGTTCATATCTGCAGCTAAAAAGACCTCGCGTGACTCAGCATGCGATACACGTGACTCTAACATCGGTAGGCTAACGTCCTTTACTGATATATCTATCTCGTTGATGACTAAGTTCATTGGGCCATTAGTGGGCGTAAATTATGAATGGAGCCACAGGCAGGATCATCTATCAGTGACGTTGCTAGTGGGTGACTTTGCAGCCAAAAACACGTATTCAAAGACCGCGGGAGAATAACCCACAGTGTTTACTGAGCCATCCCCATAAGTTCATTCACTTTGAGGACGATTTTACCCCTGAAATTGTTTCACATTCATATAAGGATAATTTCCCTAAAGGACTGAGCACCGGGCCACAAACATACTTTTTTCCAGGAAAAAAGTTTATCAAGCTTGCCTCATTTCAACAGCGGGAGCTGGCCGTAGAATTTTCATACAATGCATAATTCTGTTTTTAAATTACTGATTATTTCAAGTTCCATTTGTAGAAACGAATTGGCAATAGAACAAAAGCTCTGGAGACTGTACTATGGAATTCAGTTTCGCTAAGGTCGATCATCAACACGCTCGAAAGCAAGGTTTTTCGTTTTGTCAGACCTGCCAACCTTAGTAACTCCATCAAAAAGTGTTCACTTGGGTACATATGAGATCGCAAACCACTGAAGGTACGGCTGTCTGGTATGGCACAAATCCGTGCCACTCTCGCACTACATTTCCGTCGGTATCGTTCGTTTCGTCTCCGTAGTCATCAGTGGGAGTGGTTCCCGTGTCGCCCCTACGTTTCTCATCGGGACCAGTCTAGAACCCACACAAAACCTGTGAGATGTGTCAAACAATGGAAGGAAAAACACTAACAGTATCTGACGCAAGTGTGCCGCAGCGACAAACTAACCGACCAGCTGTCAATGGGCAGCTGCACGATGTGTATCGATGTGTACGTGCGTTCGTGTCCAGGACTTTGGCGTGCAAGTGGCATGACCTGGATTGATGTTTGATGCACGCTGTCCAGAGTAACAGCATGTGCTGCATCAACAAAAAATCCATCTTGTCTAATACCGTCACACTGCTGTTCATCATTGTATCCCGCTGTCAAATCATTTAGGTGAACTGGTACACGTGCTGGTGCTTGGAAGCTGGTGGAATTCCATCGCTCCGGGAGTCGGGTCTTTTTCCGCTCATCTACTGATCCAGTTGCACCCAACTGTGTATTCGGTTCAGCATAAATGTGTTTTTTTCCTTGCTGCCAAATGGAAGCTTGCTAATCCTTTGGTGTCGCTGGCAAATGGGCAGTGAGAAAGGTTTACCCACAAACCGTGGTTACCTGCTGTGTTGACACGCTTCCAACAGCAGTCAGGGTGATGGGAAAAGCTCCGTGTTTCTCATTTATTTCTTGACCACGGTTACACATTCCGAAATAACTACACCTTTTCGTAGCCAGTAGGCACAATTTTGCGGAGAAATAATCGGACCTGGGACAAAAATCCCTCGAGCTATTGCCCAATTGAGAGGAACATCTGGTCCATCGTCAAAGAGCTTCCCGAAATTTGACCAAAGTTGTGAAAATCCTTCAAACCTCGCGAACCAATAAAAATATTCTAGAATTATGGCAGCATGATACATGTTGTTTGTTTGTGCAAAATGAGGTATAAAAACACTGGCACATTATTACGTTCATAAGAAATTCGAAAGTTGCTAAACCTTGTCTGGTGGTCAGTACATCCATGAAACGTTTTGTCTCGAAGTGAATGTTCATTTCACGCTACCGAAGAACCTACAGAGTGTATGTTTGTGAACAGTATAAGCACGGAGTGCTGTTTTTTAGAATGACCGATAATCGCACACAGTGAATCTACTCTAGTATGCCATAATAGCAAAGATAGTGCACAATCATTGGCTTCAGAAGTTCTAAACCGACCTTTAGCGAAGCTATTAAGAAAGATATGCGATTTGAAGTGGCCTCGAATCTCTTCGGAGCGGCCAACCCACATTCACGTACACAAAAGTGATTCGACGACCAATAGGCATCTTTTACGAATGAGGTGAGTACGGTCCAGATGCACATCATTGGTGAGCCGCCGGGGTGTGTTTTGTAGCGATTTGTGGGGTCGTTAGTTCACCGCATTCCATCGGTCGCAAGACTGCAGACAGTCCACTTGATGCCTTCGATCTATTCACATCTTTGATGTGGCATCTACAACTTTGAATGCTAGATTTTGCTGAATATAAGCTTTATTTCGCGGAATTTATCGTTCCAAAGCATCTATCTTAGTATTGACTCCGGCAAGTAACCCCTTCGACGTGTTTTCAGCGCTGTTTTCTTTGTTATGTTGAATCAATATGCCACGACGTACTTGGGCGATTGAGGAAAACCGAGGAAATGTTGAAGCATCGTCAGTTATTTGTTAATCTCGCTAACGTCAAGTGGAATAGAGGAAGGGTCCTTGCTGATCTTTGACCGAAAACAGCTAAGTATTTCAGTGTAATGTTTAGATAGGTTACATATAGAAAAAAATCAAATCTTTTACGAATAAACCTCCTACTTTTAACTGTATCCTTTCAAAACAAAGTAAGCTGAATGTTCTTAATCTGTCAGAGTTTCTCTCAATCCCTTCGCAGGAGGTAAAAGGTGCAGCGTTTGATCAATCAATGTATCTGATGAGCCTTGTTTGACGGATAGTGGCACAAACAAGAGACAGTTAGACGATTTTTGATGAACTTCATATACTGGGCATCTAAATGAAACCCGGACTGCGAGTTCACAGTCACAAAATGGAAGACAAAAAAGAAGATAACAGCACACTTTCAGATCCTTACTGATATTCTATAAAGCTAGAGAAAACACTGCATTTGGTAACCCGAGGAAAAGGCTGAGAATTAAGGGCATTAAGTAGATTATTTTTGAAGGTCGTGCTGTTTATACAGGTTGGTTAGTTGCTTTCACGGAGGACCATATTTGATCGCTCAGATTCAAAGAAATTCTGACATAGAGATGTTTTTAGAAACACACAGGCCTTGTAAGTGAATGAATGACACACGACCGGATTTTACAGATATGACTGAATTAATTCCAGTTTGTATCTGAGTGTGTTGCTTGACGAACTGCTAGATTTTGACAAACTAATCAATGATTATGACCTATTAAAAATTGGATGCCGTATATGATAAACTGTCATGTCCCAGAAATCTCTTAGCAAGAGGTGACACCAAAAAATGGTTGGAAAGTTGGGCTGGTTAAATAGAAAAAAAATTTGAAAGGAAGAAACAGTTTAATTATCTCATCCCCAAGAGTTGACTTGAGACACGGCGATTTCGTTGAGCCTAGTAAGGTTCAAAAAACCAAGACTGTTCAAAAGACAAGACCGATGTGATAAAAAACAGTGCAAACTTGCAAATAAACGTCAAACTCCCTAACGCAAAGAAATTTGACTGTGATCTACTAAAGCAGTTGGGCATTAGGTTTACGCAAACGAGTAACCTAGAGTAACTTAAAGGTGCGTTTTCGGAGACAGCTTTATTCTGTTTGAATCGTTCCTGATAAACGGGTCTGACAGTAGGTTGCAGACCCATCGTGATTTGCGGAGGGGACACTGACAAGCCGGTGTCGGAGGCTGGCCTACAATTTTGTCCGCCAAGTGCATAAGGCAGTCTCATTCTGGATGTTTAAATCCCTCTGTCTGTTTCACTAGAGGAGCCATTCACTTTTCTTTAAACGTCTAAACATAATTGTATAATACACAAAATAGCTCCGAAGGAGACTCTGAGGTTTTTATTGGAGTTTCGGTAGAGGTGACTATAGGTAAGGAAAACGAAACAGTGAAAAGCTATTTGAGCGTGTGCGCCAAGGTACATTATGAACACTGTGAAATGAGCAATCAAACTTTGTCCATATTCTAGTGCTGGTTTTGTTTCGTCTAAGGTCAGTCAAGATGGGAGTCTGCTAACGGGACCAAAGAACGGTTCACTCAATATTGACACAATCGGTGATTCAGGTGGACAGACTTATATTTGAACTTTCGGTAATAAGCCTACCACAGGGGAGCGTTAGGTAGCTGTCAGCCAAATTTGCCTTAATTTCTCCATATGCTTACAAACGAAAATTTCAAATTTTGAATATCACCATTTGGTATGACGGGCAAACTTTTTGCCAGTCCTTCAGCTTAAATGTATTTCAACTTTCAACCAGTTTGAATGAAAGCCACGATAAGTCCATTTTCTTATACCAGTAGACTGCGGCGTGTTTTATTCAGAAACTTTGTTTGACATTGAATAGTGGCAATTGACTTTCACGTGGTGTTTTGCATGGAGAGGTTATACACAAAACAAGAGGTTTTCGAATGATATTTAATAGTCCCCGTGATTCGGCCGCTAAAGACGACCCATCCCGAGGTTTGCAATGGGTAATTTACTCTAGAACACTGCTGCCACTTCATGTGTATAGCTAGCACAAAACCCGGTTTGACAAAGAATATTCGAGTCATTTGTGAACACAGTATCTAAATATTTGAATGGTAAGCCGGATGGTGAGTGGTAAAGAGATTATTCACCAAATACACTGATAAACATGACTGGCTCTAGTTTGTTTGGGGTTCGTCAAATACTATTATTTTTCCAAGTGTGTGTTAATTTCATATAGGAAAAGCGTTTCGTTGTATTAACAACTTTTGAAATCGAGTTGCACTCCAGGGTAAACTTTTCTCTATGTGGAAAATGTATGAATCATTTGTGGGTAAGGAGGATTTACTATATCGCCTAAATAAGCCATTTGTGAGGCGCCCGATGCCTAAGTTCATCACATTGCAGAATGGCTAGAGGGGATCTTGTTCAAACTGAACAATTCAGAACGATGAAAAAGAGAATAACGTGCAACAGTAAGAAGATCAGTGCACAGTTATTTACTACCCCATACAATTACCGGAACTGAGATGCGTGAAAGACGAATTTCCTTCGAGGAATAGCTATCCATACAAGCATTTGATGTGCAAAGACCTTCAATTGATCTTTGTGTCAGTATGACTTTAGTACAGAAAATACTGTCGGGACAAGTTTGCAATATTGCATTTTGTTGTTTAGTGTAATACGTGTAAATCAGATAACTTGTTCTGATCATCAAACGTCGTTGAAATCCAAATGTGTAATCCATCGCAAAACCTCAAGAGAACCCCCATCATTGTGGAGGAACTTAGGCTTTGAACATATTACTGTATTCTCCGGGATCGTCTTCATTATATTTGTTGTACGAGATTGGGAAAACTTTATCCACTTGGAGTATGCGAATGGTGAAAATTGAAAGCAGAAAGCTGTGGAACAAACCAACTCGATTGGTAAATTTGAAACGTCCCATAATAATGTCCAAACGACAGGTTGTTCAGCAAAAATGTAAATTTTCCGAAGAATGTTACCACATTTTTGGGCACCTGAACAAGAAAACGCATCAAATTGCTGCAATAGTTTAGGTGATGCAGTGTTTGGTCAGACAATGAACTGCGTAGGCCTTTTTTTGATGCCCGACTATTATCCCAGCGAAAATTCTGGTGCCAATGACAGCATGGTTGGAAATGGGTCACAAGAGCCTACATATATAATATTATGCTTGTTGCTTGCGCGATATAAAAGGTTATAAATGAATATATTCATATGTGCAATAGTTGAAAGTGCAAAAACTAGCTTGTATAGGTGCCTTTATGGGCAGGACCCAAAGGAATTTTTATCACGATTCCTGTGCTCTGCATTTTCTTATTTGTTACTGAATACAAACCAGATGCAAACTTGTTTTATAGACAATCAAAAGTTCATTCGAAACCTTTTGTTCTACAATAAGTTTTGGACAAGAGCAGTTATTATTGACCGTATAGTTTCACGAATATTTGACACCCAGATAAGTGACGTATTTGGAATAAATTGGACCAACTCGTCTCACTAGGGTAACCCTCCAACTGGCATTCGATCTGTCCACGACTTTACATCGAACTTATCAGTTTTGTAAGGTGGCCTCTGGTAGGTTAAGGTACAAACGACTTCGCGAACCAGCTGAGTTACAATCAATGCTAAGCTGAAACTGCATATATATTTGGATATCAGATATCCCCTCAATACTGCTGATTTTGGAAAGTGGTCAGTTAAACAACGACATACTTCTATTTGAACTGTTAAAATAAATGACATTGTCCCGATTTAACAACACGTTTAGATCTTACGTTCATATCAGCCTCATTTGAGTAACCCTTTGACTGGATCGTCACTCGTGCCATCGGGCGAAACCAATCACATCATGAACGCGTTCGCCTGTTCAGACGTGATAGTAATTCTGGTGCTTCCAGCGTGAGCTGTTGGAGTATTTTCAACACGCTCGCCTAGCATTTCACTTGTCCGGAGTTCAAACTCCGGCACGGTCAAGGATATGAAATGCTGTTGAGCTCTAATAAGCGTGAAACTCGAGTCCAGTGCCTCTCTTCTTTAGTGTGGCCTTACCAGAATAATCGCCCCAGAAAACTGTTCTGGTTGTGTTAATCGACTCACCTGACTATTAGGACTTTCCAGTCAGGTAGCGTCATAGACAGTTGAAATCTCCCGATGAGCTCCAATAGGAGCGAGTCTAGTGCCTTCCCTGTTTGAGAATAAGAATAATTGTACAGAGGACTGTTCAAAACGGGAATGATGTGGATGTAAATCCTGCAAATCCTGCAACCACCCAAAGCGTTGAGGTCTGATAAGCATTTAAAATAACTGTGTTTCAAGCTTTGGGCATAACTAAAGATTGTTAGCATCAGGGCAAACCTCTCATCTTCTTTGTTCCATATCATATTGTTGACTTTAAATAGCAAGGCTCTGAACTTGTCTTAACTGTCCCAGAAGGTACAGAAAAATTTTACAAAGGCAGTAGTAGCACAAGAATACGACTAAACATAACGATGGAGGTGAAACCAGTCATGAGAATTAGAATATTTACTTTCGCCTCATCCTGCTGAAACATGAGCAGTAAATGCACGTTGTTCCGTAGGACAACTTCATACACTCTCATTAGTTTATAGACTACCGGCCACCGGAGCTATTCAGTGAAGTGGTTTTACTGGACTAATCAAGGTAATTTTGATATAAGCACTAGATTATTCTGAGTGTGAAGTGACTGTCGTTGTAAATAATCAACGAAGCCTCCGTGACTTCGGCCTTGATTAGCAGTCACAGTATATGCGAATAAATGCCGGCGATATCAGTTCAATTGTGTTGGCAGTATTAACATGTGCCCGACTGTTGGTGGAGTCAGGGAAGATAAAATTGTGTCATTTGTATTGGTTTCTTGTCAGCCATGTAAGGAGGTGATCCCAGGCCCCGATACCAATGTTTCTATTTAGCTTTGCTGAATAAATTTCCCTGTGGTTGCAGGTGGGAAGGTCGATGCAGAATACTTTTGATGCAACGGAAAAAAACTGCTGAGTTTCGGGAGTTGGATAGGTTGTGCGCATGAGAGAGCTGTTTCAGCCCGAACTGCATTACATGATAAATAGTTCAGCCGATTTTTGAAGTCAGCCCTACCTCATGTGTAAGACCACATCCCGATATAAAGACCAACCATCCCTTTCAAATGAGGAAATTCTCCACAGAAGTAGGCTAGGGACGTTAGCGGAGGGTTCGTCTTTTCATCCGGTAACAGCCACCCCGATCAACTCACATGTCCATGAAGTAGATCGCACACCTGCATCCCAACGTAGAGGGAATCACCTTGGTAGTATACACAGGGAACCTACTGGCTAGGCAAATCTGTCACTGGTTGAGTGATAAATGTTCAGGAAGGTTGAAAATCAAAGTTTGTTACGCCTTCGAATCCACCAGATTTCGGTATTCGAGAGAGGACTGGGACAGGTGTTGCAAATTAGCCCCCCCACTCTTCTTCCTTCATTGGGGTTTAGTTATACCGTTACGGAACCAAAAATACAACACTGTCATCGGTATAAAATTCGCCAATCGTCTGACAGCTTATAAGCTGATTTTCTGCCAGTTGACCAAGTTAATTGTCTGCAACACGTACTGCCACCAACATACACAGCTGATAGACGTCCGAAGGATCAACAAACTTACTCACGAGCAAAACCAACCGTAAGCATTAACCACCAGAATATGATAATCCGCCATAGGACACCAGGGGGAGAAAAACTCGACCCAAAGAGGGTCGAGGGGAATTCACCATTCAGGGATTTGTCGATTGAAGCATTATTGAGATAGTGCACTGCTGCTGACTTCAGAGAAGAAGACTTCGATTTGGAAAGGTATATTTTTGGGAACACCACAAAGCCAGTCAACGTATGACAGTGTTAGATTCGTTACTTGTCCACAGCGTTGTTATAAAAGCCAACATATCCTAAGGAAACGTAAAGCGATTCTTTTGATGTGCTAACAGCTTGGTCAATCCGGAATAAAAGTTAGGCGATGCAACCACCCATTGTTTCATACGAAATAGTACGTAAAGGATAGCACCTGTTGCACTTCTGTTGTAGCTGTAGAGTTTTTTCTGAATTAGTTGGTTTAAATCTCATAAAGATCCCCAGATAATCCAATTTTGATGTTTATAAGACAAACTCCAGATGGTCAAGTGCTGAACCTTGGAAACTGTGAGATTCAACTCATTCTTTTCAGGCTGAATTATCGATCTGCACTGAGTAGTAAGTCTTCACATCGAAAGGAAGTGTTGTTCATAGTTGTAAACTGTAGATTTCGAATAGTTGTGATAATTTGTCTGAAAAGCCACAGACCCGTTCGTCTAATCATTGTAATTTTACTGAGTACTCAAAACATTTTATCTAGAGGGGGTTCCCTCAAGGAAATTTTAATCGAATGTTATAGGTGGAGGTGTGATGACGTACACTGTGGATGAAACCTGTGAGTACTATCTGATCGGAGCAATTTAAATTGACGTCCATTGAGAAATATTTAACCATCTGACAATATTGTTCATTTATGGAAAGTAGTAAAAAACGTCCAGGTAAGTTCAGGAGTACATTAGAAGCTCCTGACTTTCTCAAAACTCTGTGTAAATGACGTTTGTTTCTTCGTGTTTGATAACCCGTAACCACTCCAATAGTGTTTCGGAGTAAACAGCCCCGCATTCAAAGGTGCGGTTGTCCTCAGAATTATAGGCCAATCCTGAAAAGACCACCCTTATTAAGTCTGCCCCCTTAATGAGTCACATCAGGAACAGGTAAAGCAACCGGTCTCATGGATCAATAGTTAATACTTTCCTGGTCTTGCCCACCAGAGCCCTCCCCCAAGGATGGAAAAATGGTGAATTCGAGAAATACCTGACTTTTCTTGTCATGAATGACCCACCTATATACACCGATGTGTAGAGTCTTTCAAGTTCCTACCACACCTTTACCTCAAACATCTGCCCAAGTTCTAAGCTCATGATTTGGTAACCATAAGACACTTCTCGAAGATTAGTCACCAGTAGTAGTTGAACGATTGGCTGAATAACCAACGACTAGTTCCCCAAAGGACTGCAACTGCTTTAGGTTCACAAGCTGTTCACAACGGTCGGTAAGAGAGGACTAAAACCCATATTATTCACCAAAAGAGCAAGTGGCAGACCTCCCTTCATCCACTGAACTGATCCAGGTAAAGAAAGCGTGTTTGGATCTAATCACACTTTGGCTATTATGAGGTTTAACGACTGAGGTTGACTACCACCCCGTAGCTTGTTGCTAACTGGACTTCTGATTTTTTATCTGACATTTACGTGGCATTCGCAAACGCAGCCAGCATCTTAGTCGCCACTTTCTTCTGGTAGTGGCTTTTGCCCGGCATTTGTTCCTAACACTTGACCCGCAAATTCTAACAGCTATGCATGAGAAAGTCTGGAATAGTCTTTTTTATGGCGGTTATTATTCTCTGTCTAATAAATTATTCGGTCGGCTGTCAGGCCCCGCTGCGAGAAAAAGTGATATCGGAATTCGCGGTGTCGCACTGTCGGAGCTCTAGTGTCACGCAATGGCTCATGCCATGTACTTTAGTTGTGTGATATATCCGTCGTGTCAAAGCTACAACACAGTAGCTGATCTCCGGTTTCTTGACATTCGGGACACGCATTTAGACTCTGAACAAGATGGGCGGTGTGCGCTGTCATGATGACAGGAGGATGATTTATATACTAGACGAGTTAGCTCATAAAATGTATGCTGAACTCTGAGTAATGATGAATGCTGGAATGCTCGCAGTGTGTGATGCTGATGGAAGAATAGTCCTCATTTTGTCTTAGATGAACTCTGTGGATACACGCTGATGGGTCTAAAACGCAATAAACTCATGGTTAAGCGAAACTTCCGTTCAAGCCATTTTGGATGGATGGGATTGACCACTGGGATGTTGTCAAACAACTTTTTGAAATTCCAGTGATCAAGGCCACCACCCGAAGAGAGTGAAACTTTTCACCGCTCCCTGGACAGTCATTTTGTTGGGAGTGACCTAATCCTGCCTGTTAACTTAGGTAAAACTACTGACAGGGTTTTGAACACTTAATGACAAGAAAGGAGCTAAATGTCACTTACTAGTTGACTCTCTGGGGTTAAAATGAGCATGTTGATTAAGACCGACTGTTAACATTTATGAAATAGTTTCTCACTGACTAAAAAGAGCGCTTACAGTTTCATCTTCTGTCGAGACTTATCCACGCACGTCAAATTGGACGAGTAAGTATATATGTTTCACAATAAGAAATGGACGCAAGTCCTGAAGATCGACTTACGGGGAAAACCACCGAAACCAAAATTAACTACCCTAGGCGGACAGATATGAAAATGAACTAAATTCACACCTAAAAAATTTCAACCTCATTTCCTGAGTTTCAGTGGAAAAAATCCTTGAGTTTGCTTCGGATTTCATCGTTGAATTGAAGTTTTGTAACCCAGCTTAGTCTTAGTTTCAAATATTGTAAGCCGCCTACCCCAAAACGCTAATAAGTTCCCACAAAACCCGACCAACAGAGAAAAACTACTGTGGGCATTCAACTATCCTTTGAGAGCGCAAGTGCTAGGACCGCTTGTCACCAGCAACCTTGTTGAGTCATCGACAGATCTTAAGGGATATCATTTGTGGGCACGTGAGGCAGCAACTAACACAATTTGGTTCGAGCATAGTCCACTTGTGACCACGTATATTTGCAAGGCCGATGAGCTTTACCTAAATTATCCTTTTCCATTTTTGGAACCACTTATGGAGATTTAAATAAGTTATCCACGCTTGGTATTAATGAAAGGTCTACCTTGTGGATTTTCGGGAGCCCGTGGAGTCGTGGCTGGGTTTTATTTTCTGGATACAACTAACGGCACTTGCCTTTACGTGAATGACTTATTAGGGGTCTTAAATACCTACCAACTTCATTCTTACTCTTTTTTATTGTTGTCTCAAGAATGTTACTGTTCATCGGACAGGTGTTGTTTGTCGTTTTGTATACAGTTACCGTTATTCATAACGACCGTAACCTTACTCGTACTCAACTTCGTAGTCACGATGTTAATTGTTTTACTGTATTTGGTACTGTCCTCTTAGACAGTGTAATGTTCGAAGCCCCTGGTTTTTTTTATGACAACCGCACTCGTATTTAAAGTCAAAATGCTACTCGGGAATAAGTTTGTCAAGCGTCTCTCAAACTTCTGGACAAAATAAGCTCAACCATATTTTGCTCTGAAACTTTGGTGCAGTTGAACACTTCGGTGTATCTTTGGTTTTCTCCCAATACAATGCAATTTCTGTCGCCGAAGATGCCATAACCGGATTTTGATGACTTATTTTACAAGCAAGAGAAAAAGTTCCCTTAGGGAAATTCTCGAGAAACATGAGGCATACGGTTATTTCCAGTAAAAAAAATTATGCTTGAAGGAAGGAATCGTATTTTAAAATGACCAGAAGTTCATTTTTTGGTTACCCATCATAACAGTAATGTTGATCTTGAGTGTGAAGGTTGTTCATAGGTGAGTCCTCATGTAGAGAAAATATTGTGTTTAAAAATTAGAGTTTGCAAAGAGAACCCATATCCAACAAGGAGTTACACACATGGAGACAGGCTGAATTTTTAAATTTGAATTTTGGTAGATCCTCCATTTTAAAGTTGATCTGCACCTCGAGAAATGAACTCATTTGAAAATCAATCTGGTGTTCACGAGAGACTCAACTGAATCTCTCGTTTATGATATTCTACAACTGACTGTGCTGTTCACAGGCCACCTCATGATTCAGTTGAGTCTATAGTGAAAACCAAATTGATTTGCAATTGAGTGCATTTCTGAAAACAGTTCTATTTGGGTTCAAGTAGAACATAAGGTAGACGGAAACTCGGGGACTGCGCCTACCTGATTAGCCCCAAGAAGAGTGAAACCGGTCGTGGTCTGTCGGGGAGTTTTCATCAATCTTGTGAGTAGTTCTCTTGATCTGCACTTTTCTGAAAGCGCAACAGGACGGATCAACCTAGAAGTGAACAGACCTTGCAGATATTGTTCATCAACCCGAAGCACCTAAAGTTATTTAGGTCGGTTCAAGGACATCGTCTGGCAGCAATTCCTGACTAAGTAAGTGGCGCTGACACAGGATCTGGGGAAGGTTACGCCCAGATTGTAAGCTCACATTAATCCAATGCGGACGAAACATTTGTAAAATCACTGAGTACCATTCACGAAACTATTTTAGTTGTTATAAGGACTTTGCTATTATTAGAATTGCTGATGTCAGTCTTGATTAGAGAATGCCAGATGTCGCTTTGTCGGACAACCCTGCTTGAACGGGATAAACAATGCTGAGCAGTGAAAACAAACGCACGTAATTTTCTATGTTAGAAGGATATTTCACTACCAAACAGAAACCTGAAACAAAGGCAATTCTTCAGAGAAGAAACTGCCATTTGAAGACTGGTTGTGTCGTCCTGGGTACAACAACTATAAGTTTATTCCTAATGTACGTGATCAGTGCCCTTTCTGATTGCTGTTTAGTCGCACCATATCTGCAACTTCCATTGAACAAGCTGCAGATCCGGTTACACTAGCTCCTACATCGTGATACTCATGTTCGTGACCTGAACTAAACTTTCTAACATGTGTGCAGACAGTGTGATGCTAAAGGAACATATGTGTCTGTCCGATGCCATTTTCGAAGTGCAATCACAGGTGTCATGTACTTTATCTTTGAAAACTTTGAACAGACGAGAGCCAACGAATGTTTGTTATCGCACAAGGTCAGAAATTTAGATGCACACGAGTTTATATGTAAACAGACGTGCTTTTAACCAAAAGCAAATGCAGTTTCCAGACTTCTTTCGAAAACCTGTCCACAACTATAAGGAATGTTTTTCGGATATGTGAAGAGCTGTTTATTTGCCCAAAGCACAATATAACATACCGAAATTGTGAAGTGTTACCTTATTTTAGATGGACTGTATTGGCATTCAAATATAGAGGACTAAAACGACTATCAATGAGTTCTACTCATATCAACAGTTCTTGGGATTTTAACAAAATATTTAAGATGACATGATAGAACTTTTAAGTCTAAAAATGACTCAATTTGTTTTGTATCACGAGTTGTTGGAACTTAAGCATGAAGCTCGAAACATCCCACTTGTCGCCTGGATGTCACAAGACTTCCATGAAGATCCTATCCGTTTTTTACTTCGGTCGTCTTATGAAGTTTATGGATGTGATTTTAAAAAAGCTACAACTTCCCGGCAAAAGAAGCAGGCTTTTAAACGGCCCATGGTAATGTGACCAACGGTGATTTAGTGGATTTGTGAATAATTGTAGCATCTGATAATAAAAGTTTTACACACTGCAGAGTATGTAATTATACGGAAAGAAGCTGCTCAATCATTTTTCATTAGAAAGAAGTTGCTCAACCACTTTTCATTTATTTATTATTCATTTATTTTTGCTTAAATGTTTGCTCGGATTAGATACACTCAAGATGTTCTTAACCAAAACGTCAGGATACCGTCCTAAATAACTGAGGCACTCAAAGTGCGGAATGTAAATATTTTATTTTTTAATTTATTATCTTCATTAACTATTGATTAAATCTCTTCAATCTCTGGTAAATTTCTCACCCTGAACTCCGACTGTTCCGTTGGAAGTGTGGGCAGCGTACATACACACCAATCTTTGTGTGACACCATCTTTTTTGCCCTGTATCTTCGTTTGTATGCCTCAAGAAATTATTAGCTAAATAAGGCAGAACGAAGATTTGATCAAATCAAGTGAGTCACCAATGAATTGCCGACAGTATAATCTTTTTTTTTTTAGCTGGCAGTTTCTTTCTCAATCCACTGGTGAACAGATCGCTTCTAACAACATGACGGTTTACGCCTTTCCTGGTTTTTGCCTGACAATTTTACTTAAGTATGATAAAGTACGGCCGGTATAGCGGGAAACATCTTATTTTTTTTATTTTAGCCTGTACCAGGAAAGTCGTGTTCCAGATCTCCCAAAAAGATATCTCAAAATGTCTCATCATACGATTGGTAGTCTTTTTTCCGTTTCAGAATGGCTTTGTCCTCAAATGGTCACATTTCTGCATCATTATACAGAGAACAATAACTAACTTTGAGTGTGGATTGCTTGCGTCCTCCAGCAATAATCCTACATCACTCAACGTGCATCTGCATAACATCCCCACCAGACTCAAAGAG
Source organism: Opisthorchis viverrini (assembly GCF_000715545.1). Classification (NCBI taxonomy): domain Eukaryota; kingdom Metazoa; phylum Platyhelminthes; class Trematoda; order Opisthorchiida; family Opisthorchiidae; genus Opisthorchis; species Opisthorchis viverrini. The sequence continues at coordinate 1,820,563 of NW_008751695.1, forward strand.
CGTCGTTCATTCAGCCGAACTTGTTCATTTATCAACGGGCTGTAAAAGCTATGCATAGTAAAGTATACAAATTTGTGCATCGGTGTGGTGCAGGAGCGCCAGGGCTAGAATAGACTCTCATTCAAATCATCGCTGAGAAAGAGTGCACGCTAAATTAGGGTGCAATACAAACCTGTCTTCGGCTTATTTCTGTCATTGTCAGGTTGAGTCACTTTTAATTGATCTGAATATTGAGTTTCGTCCAGAAGAGTGGGTCACGAAAGCTGCTACGATTGATCGGAGTTTACGTTTAGTTTAGTTAGGTAAACTGCAAGACACAAAGCTCAAAAGTACGGATTTTGTGACCTAACTAGACAAACTGAAAGTGTCAGAGTATATGACCTATCTAAGAAGTATTTTAGTAATCCAAACATGAAGTGTTTAGTGTACAGAGACAATCAAGCAGGGAGCTACATGGTGGTACGTTAGAATATGCAGAAATGATTGCACTGCTGGTTGGTACATCGGTTTTACAGACAGATAGTGCAAAAGTCATAAGAAATGCCCAGATGAATAACCGGAAATCCCTGGTGTATTTGATCATTACATTTCTCCACACATCCCTGAGGAAAAGTAAATTAGAAGAACAGTGTCTGGAATTGACACATTCCTTGCGGTCAGGATTTTGTCCCGTAGGTGAAGCCAATTTATGCCAATAAGCATGGTGTAGCTGTTTCATTTCTAATGGTTATCAACACCAGCGCACAAATCTCGATTATACAGGGTGATTTGAACCAGCAGTCCCCTGACTAGTAGAAGGAGATAAAACCATGTGGTCAAAAGCGACCGATCAGGAGTGCGATTAACTGTCACCTAGACAGGATTAAACGTCACTGATATTTGCATCACGTGGTCAAATAATGACTGGTTCCTTATGTAAAATCCCGAATAAACAAATCGCTTTTCTGGGAATCAGTCCCGCTTCAACCACTAACTGCCAAGTTGTGATATCAGATAGCTCAGGAGATTCGTGAGGTGTACACTGCTGATGATTCTCAATAAGTATGAGACGGCTGCATTGTGGTTGTGGACAAAATGTCGCCTGAAATTTACGAGTACCCCCCTACTGTCTACAAACATCAAACTTTGCCCGGGTCAGGAAGTTATAAGTTAGTTGTTAGACACAAGAGTCACAGGTGGTATTAAGTCATATTATTTCCCTTTTGTATACCAGAACGTTTACCAGAAGCATACGAACACATTGATAGGTTAATCTTGAGAAAGAAGGTGGAGCTTGAACAACTAATGATTATATCAATTGAGATTTGGTATACCCTGAGAATTAGGCTTGTGGACAGTGCGATAAAACCGTCAGAAGACACCGAAATCTTTTGTCGGATCACTGTTAAATGCAGCTTAATATGTTGGTTTGAAAGCAAGCAAAAGGAGTGTAACTCCTATATATTCTATCGTAATGGTTTCAAGTGTTTTCCTATGAATGGCCTGAAATGGCAATCTCATATTCAGTTTTCCGTTAATAGAAGAAGGACCTTCTAGTGTTTCCGTAAACTTTCTTTTCAATAGAAACTTTCAATAGCCCTAAAATGTTGGTCGCAACCGATTGCTTCCATCCGTTACAATACTATCCAGACAGGGTCCTTCTAGCTCCCACCTCAACGTCAGCTGGTTCCAGACTGTATGCGAACCTGATGATCGTATTATCTCGAAATGAAAAAGCTACGGAGTCGTGGCATTAAGCTTTATGGTTAAAATACCAAAATACGGGAGTGTAAGAATGTAAATGACTCAGTGCATAGCAATTAAGTGGAAACATGTGCAAAGTTGTACGCGTAGTTTCAAATTCACTAGATGTCAACAAGAAACTCGCCTGATTATCAGTTGAATTCATGATTTATAGTAGTCATCAACTGTGCGTGCCATATTAGGGCAGGTTTAGGTTCCTGTTGTCAGGATATGGGGTGTAATTTCCTTACAACATGACTAGCCACAGAAATGCCGAAAGCTTTTTCACAGCTCAACACCGGCTTTTGTATTTTGGAACCTGAGCTAACACCAAGTTGGTTTGCGGATGAGTGTGTAGCACCACTTACTTAAAAATACGTGCCTAAGTAGTAAACAGGAGATTGTAAATTCCTGATTAACTCAAGATAGGGTGATACCGGCAGTTAACGTCCATCAGCTTTGTTGGTAGCTTTGTATAAACAAGATTTGCCGCAACGTTTTGAGTACCGTGATAAATGAAAGACGAAGCAGCATTTGTACACCAAATATAGGTAAGTAACAACACACACAAGAGATTCATTTGGGGGTCTTGTTAAAATTCAGTCAAGTTTCGCGTGCCAACGAGGGAGCCGCTCGTCGGCTTCCGAGGAGATCTCAGCAACGCAAGGATAGTGGATTCCATGAAGTGTGCGTGGAAGGTTTATAACTCTTTGCTTCTTGCCGGTGGTGATTTGCGACGCGTTCCTTCTACCCCTTATGTTAAAACATCCAACTTCATAGCTTAATGCAGTTTTGTGTCAATCGCACTACTGTTTATCCTCTGAATATGCAATCTCTAGATATTCAGAATCATCTCTACCTTCAAGCGAAGAAAGTTGTGTGCGCTGTAATTGAGAAGGCTAAAAACCTTTCAGTACTTGTAGCAATGGCTTTGACAAGAGTGTTCATTTACCTGTACTTAACACCATACTTTGCGCAGACACTACCATACGACCACCTGTTGATATATTTGTGAGCAGTTTTAGGTGTTTCAGAATCAACTGCATTTAATGGTGACATCACACAAATCTGGAGCCTCCAGCGTCTTTGATGACACTGGGGTTCTAAATTAGAAGAATTTTGAATACAACTTATGAGGGAAAAATTTTTTCTGTTGTTAAAAATCCAAGTAAGCAATTATCTTTAAAAATAGTTTTGACCTAAACAACTCATCATATTACTTAATTATTGTCACAATCTGCAACCGACGTCGGTTCCCATTACACTAGGGGAAAATTATCAATACGGTGGAAAGATTGATGGCAGCTTCCTTACTTAGCAGAATTTATATCAGACGGGTGACTGTCCAGATGACTGAGGAAGTCAAGAAGTAGGTGAATATTTAAAATAATCCTAAGTAAATCTAATCATAAAATTGCATCCTTAGAATTAAAACCTGTGGTCTAGAAGGACAGGTTTCTCCAATTTAGCATCAGGTTCCGCCAAACAAAATCTCCTGTTTAGTGTATTTTGAAGAAATCTCTTTGTTTAAGTGAACAGTGCAGCTTCGACTAAATCCTGTATGCAGAACGTCGTTTTGATATAACCAATAAGTGAGATGACATTCTCATTCGGATGAGAAAATTTATGATTCGGATGGCTTTACCAGCAGAAGAATTGTGGACGCTTGACTAGTGGAAAAGAGACAGAGACTCGATACAAACACAGTGAGCTAAACGGAAGTTTCTTTTTAAGACGATAATTGAACCTTTTGTTTGTAATCGCAAAAGGGAACCTCATTTCAATAATCAAAAAAATTATTCAGGCATTTGATGATTCCAACACGGTTTCAGGAGATATAATGTACTTCACCAACTGAAGTTACATCAGTGTATTTTTGGCCGCAAAATCATGGTATCTGTATCAAAGTTATCTACAGCATATCTAACTTGCTAGTTAGACAGGGCTGATATAGATACTGAGGGTGTATTTTATCCTCAGAAATTCCCTGCTTAAAAGACCTTTTGTCCAACCAGAAGGGTGAGGTTATTTCGGAGGTTGCAAAAATATTTATTACAGAAAACAAAATCAATAAGATGACAACAGCATCGAGAAAAATTGCACAACAGAAGCGCTAGGAATGGTAAAGAAAAAACTCGTCCCAACTCAAGTTAATGAGACTGTGGGCCCCAGTTGAGTTTGGTTAAGATAGACAATATCCTCCTATAGTTTGCGGTATTATACTGTCACCTTTTTATATTAGTATTTCATTTTTACTTTTGTTATATTCATTTACTTTCAATTTCGGTTTAATTAAACTTTTGCTTCATATATTTATTATCCCATTTTTCTAATTTTTCAAAAATTTTGTTCATATATATACAGGTATCGACAGTACATACGTGACACGTATTTCTTTATCTGTAGAATACAGGAGCACTTTTTTTCGATCTTATTCACAAATACCACCTGCCTAATTCATTTCATTTCACTGGTTTGTTGAAATTGTTCTTATCCCCATGAAATGGCTTGTCTACTGACCGCATCACGTATGGAGAATTTGTTGCAGTTGCTTGCGAGGTATTATTCGGAAGATGATTGAGAGCATTCAGTATGTTTCTGAAGAGGCCTACGTGTCTGACTACTGGTTGACATACTATTGTCTTCTTGTGTGGTCGTTAACAAGCAGTGGTCACATCGCCATATGTATATAGTCATGAGATGGCGGAAGCTAGCATTAACTTCTTATCACATGGGAACAAGCGAACGTGCTCCTATTTGTGTAGTTCGATTGTGATAACTCAGGTTCACCGAGTGTGTGCTGGCCTAAGTTTGGCCGATTTTGGTCACCTAGGTCAGAATTTGTGCCTTATATCCTGTAGCTGGTTGATTCATCGCGAAAACTTGCGCCACCTAGCTTGTATTACCTACGATCAACTTGTCCCACGTCCTAATATAGTAATATCCACAAACTGTGTGATTCACTTACGCTTTTAGACGCTTAATTAGAGGCGTTATTCGAGGTCATACCTGGGACAGGCTTATTGCAATGCTCGATAAACTAAAATGGACTTCGTCTAAAAGCAGCTACAGTAGCAGCAGCACGCTCTGAGTCATAGGAAAAAGACTTGGATTCGATAGCGTAATTTGAGGTTTGTTATGTAAAAAAAATCGTCTAGAAAAAAAGGATTGCAAATTGTCAAAAGTTAATTGTAGTAGTTTTTTGAGGGACGGGGCAACGAGGCCGGAATTTTCTCATCCAAAGGGTCTCTGGGTATTTCGTCTGTTATGCCATCTGTTCGTAAATCATTACGTGGGAACTTTTCTCCCGAGTCCGGCTGTAGAGATTTGCATGCCGGTAGTAGAAGATGCGTTATCCTACTGTTAGTCTCCCCTGAAGTTATTCGGCATAGCCAAGGCCATCGCTGTGAAATACCATTGTAGGTCGCTCACAGAACAAAAGTTCACCGCATTTTTCTGATAGTCTCTGCCTTAGAAAAACCTCTTTTTGCTTAGAAGAACTTGTAATTGTATGAAACCGATTAGTTTGCATATCGTGGAATGAATGATCGATCAAAATTTGAAGGAATACTGACTGGTTATAAAGAGAAAGTTATCTTGTTGGTGTTCCAAAAACAGCAAAACACAAACAGCACACTGTAACTATAATTAGCCTAAACCACGGTAATATTTTGGGATTTGTGGTCGATTTTTTTCTAGCGCAGCATTTTTTGAGTGGATCAAGACTTCACTGCGTCCCCTACAAACGAAATGCTCAAAAAATTGGCCTTCACTATCGTAGCCGACTGTCTTGATTAGCAAAGCAGTTGTTGCATATTCTAATCCTCAGTTGGTTTCCTTAATGTCTGTGTGCGTAAAAAAACCACATGGGCTTTTCAACCCACATTCTAAGTCCTGTCCCTCAGGCAAACGTACGGAAGAAACGATGAAAAAGAAACGGAGCTTTTAAATAACCGAGAAGAATCTTTGGATAATGTCTGGGCAACTATCAGCCAAATAACCTTGGAAAGACGCGAAGTCCCAGTTCACCTCACAACAGATGCTGATAACTTATCTCAAACTATATGCATTTGTAAATACGAAGTTTGCCTGAATCTTTCTTATAAAATCGTAAGAAACTTGGAGGAAGATATAAAGAAATCTTAGTCAACTGCACACATCTATTGGCCTATCCAATCTCCACGTCTAAAGCATTTTTTCGTCCTACACAAAAACTTGTTCTTGGTTTTTCAGGAATCTTCCTTCTGGACATTAGCAAACAATTATTCTGGAACAGAAGGAGTTTTATCTGATCTTTCTACTATGACCAAAGAAAGTTTCCAGACTGCTAACGGCGATTTTTCTACGGAGCTGCCGTTCGCAATGACTCCCGAGGTCGACCAACCCAGAAACACAGTAAGTTAGAAATATTCCACAGCGGTGAGAGACTCTGGAGACATGCCTTTGGTTTTAAATCAATTAGTATGTCTCGCCAAATGCATTGATAGGATTGAAAAATATGAGAATACGAATGATCCGCTTAATATATATGTAAGAATTAGGTAGAAGTGAGCTATAGCCTTCCTACCATTCCGTGACTCGTGGATAATTGCTATCAACAAGAATAAAATAACTATCTTGTTAACCGCATTCTTCCAACATAATTTGGTTCTACTAGGATACGGTCAGATGTCGAAATGGCTACGACACACTAGTATTTCTTTTCTCGTCGAGTCTCATTAGGTATTGGTAGACGATCGGATTTATAAAGCTCGTTAGCAGGTTTCCTGGACCAAACCGCTCCCAGTTGGAGTGAAACTAAAGGTAAACCAACTGTTGAGTATGTTTGGCAACCACCTAGCTGATGGCCAATATTAGACTGATCGTTCGTATCCGTGGAGATTCCAAAAGGCTATGAAGCTCCTGATCCACGTCAACAAGGACGGAGCCACTTGTGAAGCAGGGAATTTCCGTGTATAACCTCATCTTTAAATAACACCCGGCTATATCTCAGTCCGTGGCTCAGTAATCATTAATTGGTCAGGCAGAAAATTGTGACTATTTATGTGACTATTATTTACAAGCTTCTGATGTTTGGGCTAAGTTACTCTTTACTCTGAGAAGCAGCTCAATGTACCAATTGCTTTTTCGCATGCTTACTGGCGTTTTGCACTTCCACCCCAATTTAGGTAACGGCCTACTACAAGAAGCGAATACACGAAGAAATGCGTTCAAATGGTTGCACGAGAAACAATGAATATCAGCATAGTGGTAGCCAACCTAATATTAGCTCAACGCAAGCATATGACTGCAAGGGCAGTTCAACAAAAAAGCGACGCACTTGTGACTCCAGTGATGAATCAGCATCAACAGTCTCAATGGAACCTCTTTCCCATCAAACGGTCGAACCTGATGACTCAAGCGAGGAAGCCAGCAGCCATAGGCGGACAAATCCCCCAGTGCGTAAAAATGGTTCACTTGTTAACTTCAACGTTTTGTGGTGCCAGAACAGTGAGAAGTTATTCGCAATCTAAAATATCTTATACCACAATTAAGAAAATATCAACCAAAATGTTTGAGGCAGTTGTGCTAAGTCCACCCATGAGTTGCGGAAATTACCTGGCCGTCCATCCATAGGGTTAGACGCCACAACTGCTTGCTGGTACCGGCCAGGTAATGACCGTTGCTGTCCGGGTGTTACCTGTAACAATGTAGAAAGCTGATAGAAGGGACATACATTCAAAAAGAGATAAGTCAATGGTAATTATAGGACGCAGTGAAATTTTCATATCCCCTGTCTTTGGAACTCCTTACGAGGCGATAGCAAAACTGGTCCTTAGTTGGGGTGTTGCCATTAGGTGGAAATAGCTGAAATGACGCCTGTGTACTCTGACAACAAACGGTTGGTTGACTATGGGTGACTTGCATGGCTTCTGCCAGTGAAGCGCTATAGCGCATTTCCAACAGAGTGAAAACCTCTTCTATTTACAACAGCGGTCTGCTCCAGTTCATCACTGTGACAATCGTAGATAATATTTTTTCGGATAATAGCTTGCGACCAGCATCATTTCACCCATTCACACTCAAAAGGGAACCAAAACAAAAAACTGAGATGGTTTGCCTTATTTCATCTTTTCTAACAGCGTTCCTTCACCCCTTCCAAACTCCGGCTCGTGTGCTGCAGAAATTCGACATTCTAGACCGTTGATCGAATTTTTTTATGTTGCCGAATAGAAAGAAGCCGTCAGTCAAAGGTCAACAACAATGAGTACTACTCTTGTGAAGTATAGTCATAAAATAAAAGGTGGCCAAATGCTTGAGGTGTAAAAATAGTTTTTTCCTATAGCAAAATGTAACTTTAAACGTAGCTGAATTCAACAAGAATTGCCTCCTCAAAGGAGTTTTCCATCAAGAAGCTTTCATAAGAATAAAGGGTTATTTATAGTTGTGTCCAGCCACTTTCTTATAAGAGGTCCTCAATGAGTCCAATTTTCATGGTTCGTTCAAGATCACTTCACATCCTTGTTAACACCAATCAATATGACACGCTCCATACGTAATTTTAGTTCCGTTATTTGGCTAAAAGGTGTCACTTGGTTATTTTTGTTGTTCTGCACTTTTCAGAAGAAAAATTACAGTCTGAACGCTTATTTAGGGAATAGGAAACTGACCAGTTGTCCAATTTGACCCTCTGTACCCTCGCCTTATAAATCGATAGGGACATTCATGTGTGAACCATAAGACAAATAACGCATAACACATCAAGGGTTCAATGCTGACTTTATAAAAACATATGCTTTAAAGAAAAGGGAATTTACAAGTTGTAGTGCTTCGCTTCCATGGATGCCACCAAGTTGTGGAACCTATCCAATTCTGCTTGACACCGAAATGAACCCACTGGTTCCAGTTCATTTGGTCTGAATAACCATCACCTTTAGTTTTTCCTCGGACCATGCCATTTTCTCACCATCCTCATCATCACCATTGATGTCAGATCATCAACGTACAAAATCAATGGCTTGCGGTCTTGCACTTATAACTAATTTGAAAGGCACAGTATAGAAATGTGGATAAAAGAGAATGGTGAGGAACACCTTTCCTTTGTATACACCTTTGATACTTGAGTATGCCAGTGATTCCAGTCATATTCAGTTGGAAATCTTACTGTAGAGCCATTTGCCATGCATAGCTCTGACGAGAGGGCGCGACTTATCTTTCCGTCGTCTTAATATTTGGTCGGTAAACCTGAACGCAGGCGCAAAATATCTTGCGGCCACGCAGGTTAACCCGATAAACCAAAAGGCATCAAAATAAAATAAACTGTGTCCCCGAATGAGGACTTACTTGACTTTGCTACGTGTTAATCACAGACCTAATTTAACTAGGAAACAGACTGCTGGTCAAATAAGTTGACGTCCATATTCTCAAAGCCCCCCTTAGGATTTATGAAACTTTTGGCGTCCCTTTAGCATTTTCGCACAAACAGAACTTTAGATGTCAGGATTAATTGATGTTTAAAGTGTTTTGGAAGGAAGTTTTTAGTAGAGTTGGCTCACCAGATCGTTTTATATATGATGCATTATAAAAAGTTATCAAATGACTGTGTCCATTCTTACTTTATAACAGAGTGACAAAACTCAAGCCCATTTTGAAAGAAAGGGTAGTATACGGAATAATTGTAGCTGCGGTTTGTCCGTTCAACATTCAAGTGGCATGGATGATAAAGACAACTCCGTTACTAGAGATACTTCCCCAGTAAATGGTCAGTTTTCAGTGAACAGTGTCCGCATATTACAAGACAATCACTGCAAAATCGTTCCAAATAGAAAACGTGGAAACCCAGACGAAAGAAAAAATCACAATGATCAGCACAATGACTTTGATGGGAAGGACAAAGGAACCACCTTGGGGTCTGAACTGCTGACCGCAGCATATAATGTAAGTGAAGCGTTCTTAATTTAGCCATATGTTATTGCTTTCCCGCACCGTTTCGTTATGGATTCACTCGGAATCAACACGGTTCCGATTGTACACCACTATTATTACCAATTTGTCCTACTTTGGTTGAGATACCAGTTGAAGGAAGAGTTACCTAACCAGTTTGTTTTTGTTCAGAAACTGAAAACAGGCAATTTTAACAGCTGTGTCGGAAATACCTTTCCCAATCGTTAATTTTTAACCTTCAAAAATCCCTGAGAGAGGGAGCAACTTGGAGTTTTCTCGTTTTGCACGAATCATGATGCCTCACTGAAGGGGCCGATAAATTCACAATCCACTGAATGGATGAGTAAATAAATGAATTTACTGTTAAAGGAACACCTGAAAAAAAACAGTGGTTAGTCTGGTGCATAAACCGATAGTCTTAGTGGTTGGACGACCCAAGAAGTAGAGAGGTAAAAGACAGATGAGTGAATAAACCAAATCATTATTTATCAGATAAAATAAGTGAGTTAAGGCGTGAGTGAATGAACAGAAGATTGAATGGATAAATGCGTACGACAATTAGTGCACAAAGTGCTTATTGATCACTCATTGAGTAGATGAGAGGACGAATGAAATGAGAAGGGAAGAAAGATCATATTAGAGATCCATCGAAGAAATGATCATCTCAGTATTTTTTCACTCATTTTCATTTTGCGAGCGGCAAACAGTACCCATTTGGGAAGAGTGGATTCCTATAGATTACCCCCCTGAAAAATAATAACTTTGTGATAGATCTTCTGTTTTTTTTCACAGAGCTTTGTGCGCCGCGTTGTGGATGATACACTAGACAGAACAATTACCTTTTGTGAGCAGCCCCGTCAGGCAATCATTGCCCTTGAGCATATTTGTGCAAAAGCTTGGCCTCAACTGGAACTAAAGCGGCACCGTAATCGCATTCGTGCGTACCTGAAAGCCTGTCGGCGCAATTCCAAGAAAAACAAGGGTCATATAAATATGAAAGAGCCTCCCATGAATGGCCTATCGATCGAAGCGCGACATCTGGTAGCAAATGCTCTCAGTCTGGTGTGCGAAGAAGTGAATCAACTAAAACGTGTAAGTAAGCTTGTTCCCCACTTCAGTCCCTCGACTAAATGTTTGGTGTGTTCCACGAGGAAGTATCACTTGATGTTGCTGACTTGTACCAAATTTTTATACCCTTTTCCTGGAAAAATACATTCACTTAGGGGTTCCTCACCATTAACCATTAAATTATCACCTCAGGCTTTTGACATTATTTTACATCATTTGTTTGTATTTCTTGTACCTGAGACACTCAAGAAGGTTAACCGTTCATTATACTCAAAAGTGAAAAAAATCTAATGTGGTTCAATTTCGGACAATAGAAGCAGGGTTCAAATTGAAGTCAGACCAGAAAACCACGACGCAGTAATCACTTGTGCATTGAGTCCATCCCGCATAATTTTCAAAACCTGATGCACGATTTCATACTAAATCTTTTCAGTCTTCCGTACTCTGGTATAAAAAATATGCTTAGAAAGATACTTTTTCCTACACTCAGCCTCGCTGTTGCTAGCGAAGACTAATCCGTTTTTTTACTGCCAGTTGGAGTTGGTGCTATTTGAATTACAGCGCTTAAGGTTGAACGTGATATGATTCGGTATTTCTGGCTAGTATGAAACAAAGCAGGGGGCGCACAAGTCCCTGTATTGGAAGTGAGTGATTATGCCTAATTGTCTGTGTAGTTTGGTGTGGAATGCCAATTTTTCAGCACGCTTCTGCATTAGTACATGGTAGAAAACCTAATTGTGAAGGTAAGATACAACCATAATTCCAGTTAATTAGTTCGTACAAGTTACCTGCGATAAATACAGTAAACAAACTGGTGGTTTTTGATCGATGGCCGGCTAGCCGGAAGTCTGTGCACCATTAGTGGTTTGTAGTTACTGGCATGATTTTGCAGTTTTATGTCATTTTTTCCAGAAGGGTGAAGCAAATCAGTTCAAAAACCAAGAACGGATTAGGTAATTTCTATTTTTTTGTGGCGAGTAATCAGAAACGAGCATTCTGTAAATCCGAGACAGCATTAGTGCCTTTTGAATGGTGGTCATTCAAGAAAAGGTTGGTGAACGCGGACCGTGGTCCACATACTGACAGCTGAGTCACTATCCTGATGAGTGCAGGTTTGGAGTGGCCTTGAAATTCGTGATAAAGGCACTGGTGGTCACTCCAAATGAGAGTGAAACAGCAGGGGGTTGTCTGACGTTATTTGGAGAAAACGGAATAGTGTCACCCTACAATTATTGTTTCAACCGCATGGATTGCATTTAGGCCACCTGGGAACGCATTAACGGTGGGATCATTTGGAACTGTCAGCGTTAGGTCACTGGTGACACGAACATATTTAAGTAAAGTTCAGCTTTGGGGAAGTGAGAAGTGGAAACTCCGGTATCTGTCACGCGATTGTTCGTTACTGGTCATAGATATCAGTCTTGAGGACCAAATTCGGTAACACAGGCCTACTGATATAGTTCTACTTACGTCGTCTAATTACTGATCTCGATCCGTTACGCAGAATTGTTTCAGTTTCCATACCCTCTGCACCTCGTATTCAACCGACTGGCACACTGTTCTTTTCACCCTCCTGTATTCCAGAAAATTCATTTGGAACACGCCAAGAACCTTACCTTACGCAAACCATCCATCAGCCCTTCGAAAAACAATTATACCCTCCCAGACGCACAGGAGTCACATTTTAATACCAACTCTCTGGCCCCAAAGGACATATCTCTCAACTCAGTCAAATCACAAACAGAGTCTCCCTATATGTGTGGTGAGAATGTTGAACCGGATATATTCTCTACGAACCGGTACGACATAAACCTGTTGTGCAAACCCATGCCAACGTCTTCACATTCTGGTTCAAACAGCAACTGCAAGAATGATGCCACTTTGCCTGGGATAGGCACAACTCCAAACCTTTTCCCTCCACCGTCTTCCTATGATAATATGTACATGGCAGCGATGTTAAGGCTTCTACCCTCAGTGCTCCAACATCCTCTCACTGTGAATAGTCCCAACGATACACAATCTTCCCTGTACGCAAAATCAACTCTTTCATCTGATCGGCTGGTCAACGGAAAGCTGATGAATGGATCACCCATTTCAGCGTGGAATACTTCTAACGGATACAATGATGAAAAGCTCACAAATGATTTTGGTAACCATCCACGCTCTTCAGACTTAGCGCCAAACAGGGATAAGGCAAATGCCTATATTGGTTTGCCTTATGAGGATGATATCTGCAAGCCACTCAGCCGCTACTCCATCAACTGCTTTACGGAAGAATTTGGTTCCTCGATGCCCACACCTGAAGCTCCACCAGCACATATCAACGCTATCCAGTACAGTTTCAGTCTAAAAGAAGCAGTTCAAAGATTGACGGACGTACGGATCCTGACTAAAGTAAGACATTATTTTCAAATATTTCGTTCCCTTTCATATCCTTTGTTTTCTAGAACACTAGTCCATAGATTGAAGATTTGCCTATAATTTCAGTTGAAAGTTTTGTTGTTAGAATTGTCACACAAAATATAGAATAAGTGATCACGCTAAAAGTAGAATCTGCTCTCTGCCAAACGACTCCGATTTGCGATATTTATGCCGAAGTTTAAAGTGCCTGGTTTGTCTCCAAGCTCCATGTGCAATTGTGATAATAGGTGATTCCAAACTTTTCAACCAATTACTAAGAGGAGGACAGTAGCATAAGTAAGATCCATGAATCTAGCATCGCTTCAGGTTGACGACTGAAGGCTCACCAAGTATCTATCGTTATTCATGGCTATTGGTGGAGAACGAGGTATATTCCCTGAGGCGACTTTATGTCCGTGGTTAAATAATGCCTACACAGAATCCAGTGCCCTTTTTCTGGAAATGCCATTCTCCGTAATGACGTCTTGTTTCATTGGACTACTCAAGATTCTGTAAATGGTTCAAAACTCATGAAATGCTTTCAGAAGTTGAGAAGTCACTTGTTATTTCAGAGTTATGCAAAAACACCATAAATGTGTCTTTTTGTCCGAAGGATGGGGTGAACTACAATCAACAGTTGTGCTTCGATGACATAATGACCTATGGACGATTTCGTTAGAAATTCCGCCTCCAGAATCCTTGTCCATATTGGAAAGATCACAAATTCGATGAAATGTTAGCGCGCTTGGGTTAGTTGGGTTTTCATCGATCTCTTCCTTTTTTTCCACACAACCGTTTAGTTAAAACAGGAGGAAAAGGTCAGCGCAGTTATTATAACAATATCGGATAAGCGTAGAGATGTGGGCGACTTGGAGCATTGCGAACCAGATAGCCAAAGAGGGCCCTACGCAAGCTGGTGGATAGTATGAACAAATCTTTTGTGTGGGGACTCACTTCTGAAGACTTGCTGCTAAGGCGACGTTGTAGACTTTTGTTTGGGAGGATCTACACAGCTCAAAGAACACGATTTCACAATAAAACTTGATCTATGTGGCTAATCAGCACGCCTTTTCTGGATCATGCAAAATCTAAACACTTCATCATCAAATAGTGAGATTGGAAAGAACTGGTAGTCAACAAGGTGCTTGTAGTTGTGTGACTCTGACTGTTTGTCCAAGTTCTAGGCCAAATGCCTCATTCGACCGGTCAGTCTCTCGAAAAGTGGCCAACTACCTGCTTAGAGCCTGTTCAGTGGGTCTCACAAACTAGTCTTATAAATGACGAGAAACTTCGTTCCCCCAGTGACATCCAGCTAAAAGACAGCCAACGACAACTCGAAACAGCGAGACAGTTTTGTTACCAGAGATATTACAGGTCTTGATGGGCCCAAAGATGTTTTCAAGTACCAAATATACCGGAGGGTGTTGTGTTCCCTCTCAGTCGGCCCACCCAAATGCAATTCACCTGTGAGCGAATAAATGCATATCCGTCTCCATTGGTCCATTGTAAATTTTATGCTATACAGAAAGCGCAGAGGAAATTCTCTATTTCTCATGTTAACAATTCAGTTTGTGTGAGTTTACTCAAGTTCAAGAACATTTTTACCCGTTTATAAACTGAAGTATGACAGAGAAACCCTGGACACCCAGTTCAGAAGGATAGAAGATGTGTGTCATTTCAGACGATGGTCGTTGAGAAGCAGATACTTAGGGATAGGTGTATTCATTTCCGGAACCTCAACGAAGGAGAATATTGATTTCAGTACGACAAAACGAAATTACGCACAATATATATTTTATTCTTATTCAGTATTCTTGGGTTAGGTTTTCCTTAAGCTGTTCATTTAATTAAGATATTGGGCTCAGTAAACGTGAAGCAGTCGTTTTAAAGGAAGAGCTTACAACATCCAAAGGTTTTGAAGTCATGAAATACACAACATGGTGGAAGAGAGCGGTAACCGAGGCAACCCATAGTATCAGTGAGTTGAGCTTCACGTTCCGTCGAGTTGTGGGAACAAATCGTATCGCAAAGATGAATTATCTTGCCTCGATCAAGTGCTACTGCACGCACTAGTTGCAAGCGTTTTCCCTAAGTAATTCGTAAACACCGCTCAAGTACACCCAACTCATTGTTGTGTGACTGTTGCAATCACCGTTTACCCCAGCCACAAAATAAAGTGCCCCACAACAGGTCTATCCTGTGTCCTCACCGTTAAACATCACTCACAGTCCAAATAATAGCGGGTCCTACTTATTCCGCATTATGCACCCTAACCCCGAGCTGTCGTCACTGGAAGTGCTGTTCCAAACACCTAGAACACACCAGCCCTCAACAAACTGACTGATTCATATGACTGCAGGTATCTGACTGAAACCAACCTACCCACATCAAGCGAAATACACTCATTTACAAACTAGTTTGGTTTTTCGAGAGACTCGCCTTGACTTCAGCTGAATCTTTCGTTTGTGATGTTTCCGGGCAACTGAATGTGCTGCATTAGGTCACCTCGCGTGTTAGTCGCTACGGTATTCGTGATATCGCGATACATGTATAAGTATAACGCATTACCGATAAGATTGCTGAAAATTCGCCGACAACCCACGACCGTTTTCGCCCTTCATCATCGGGGAGGCGCACTCCCTGAGTTTCCGTCAACCGGATGTCCTACTTGAAACCAAGTAGAATATCAGGTTGACGGAAGTGCGTTGACAGGTGACGAGATTTCGACTTTAGTAACCAGAGCGTAAGCAGGCTTTAGGCGGTAGCAAAACACCACTGGAACAAGCGGCGAAGCAATCAGGATAGTCGTGCTACTCACGAGTAGCCAGGACAAGTATGGGAAAGTAACCGCTGATCGTCGTTGATTCGCAGGAGGAATCACCAGTAGGTTTTGTTTCATGGGGAATTTCTGGGTGCTGTTCGGACGACCAAATAACCATATAGACTTTAACCGGACATTTCACCTGAGACTTCTATTTTGAATTCAACCATTTCCTCACTGCTGCTTTGATCTAGAAGTGGCAGTCATCATCACCATCATGCCAGTGCATTATATTTTTAGAGGGCAGGTTGCCACATATTTTTCAAACCCAAAAGTTGGTGGACGAGGAGAGTGTGTTGGTCAGACCTCCAACCAGTGAACAGTCTAGTGTGATAGACTGTGTAGGTTTTGCGTGGACACCTCCCAGTGTAGCTCAGTAGCTCGGGTAGACACACAAACCGTCACATCGTGGTAATGTCCAGACTCTTCGCAAAGGATATTAGTCAGCATGTTACGTTCTCATCGCATGGCATCTAAGTTCCACAACCTCACGGATGCAGACTGGGCCGGAACAATGTAAAATGGTATCTTACGATCCCGCCTGTGAGATAAAGCATGTACGTCTTTCGAAATGTCTGGCAGTCATCCGCCAAAAAATTACGAGTATTTCGTAATAACCTCTACGGAGTTTGACAGGAAAATGATGGGTCCAAGTTGTCAGTCTGTCGATTTCCAGCCATAAACTTGGGTTGAAACAGAACTACTTTGAGGTTAACCTGTTTAGATACCCCCCTTGCCAGAAAAGAACTGCCAGGTAATAATCACCTGTCTTAACCCAGAACTCAAAAGGAGCGGTGTACCCCGTTTGCATTGGATTTTTGGCTAGGCTGGACGCTGTAAAAATCTCGTAATAGACGTTGTCATAAGTATTTTTGCGGTGATTCTTATAAAGCAGATGTTCGTAAACCGAGCTACTTTAATTTAATTTGCTGCATCCGCACATGACAGTGCAGTACAATCCCATGAGCCTGTGAAAATCACGTTCTAAATCACGCTTCTATAAACTTCGCGAGTAAACGTTTTCTTTTCCCTGAGTGAACAAGAATCTACATTCTTTGTTGATGCACAGATCTGCAATTGTTTTCATCCTCAGAACGCATTTGTCGACCTCTTTACTAAGAGTAAATGTCAAATAAACAGGGACATATAATCAACCGCAAAGGTGTTTTCTTTACTAGGATGGAATAAACGCAACAAATGTACTATAATGTTGTAGGTAAAACTGTCTTATTCATTTATTTTTTTTTCAGGATGATGTTACCTATTTCCTTCACAATTCGGAAGTAGCAAAAGAGGCGGTCAAGTATGCCAAAGGTGTGTCACGTCTGATAATGCGAAAAGCGGAACAGTTGGAGAGACATATTAACGAAGCGAATTTCGGGACGAGAACATGCCCACTCAATTTGTCTTGAACTCACTGACAGATGACTCTACCGAACTTTAACGTCTGAATCATCCCCATTGGTGGATAAACGAATCGCTCAATATCAGCTGATTACCTGAACTATTTCTGCTTGTTATTTGAACGTAAACTTGACCAATCTATCTGTGATGTTTTCGCAATATTGTTGCTTCATTCCTAACTTATTGTAATCATTTCTTCCTAGTATAAACCTTTGTGAAGTTAGAATGCACACTACAAAACACTCCTTTTTTCTTATTTACGCCACAAAAAGCGGGAAGTGCGTGGTATTACATCAGCTGTTCAGGATTGGCATTATAGTCGTGTCGTTTCTGTGTGTGCCGATCTCAATACTATATTGGTTATTCCAAGCCATGACGAACATTATTAAAGCCGTCCTCTAAATTACGTTGTGTTCAGTTACTCAGTTACGAGCAAGGTAACATTCAGCCTGGGGGAATATGTTAACTCCTGGTCGACTTTTGAAAATATTGGCACACAAAGAAATATGATAAATAAATGATTGTTCAGCCGTGACAATCTTTGGGTGTTTAATTGTAATGCTACCATATGGGGGCTCGGCATTTGAGACACCACTAGGCTTTCTAAGCCTAGACAAGAGCAATCAAGATGCCGGGCTGGGTTCGAACCGTGAGCCTACCGGTCAGTAAGTTTGCTTCCTAACCAGTGTGCTATCTTAAGCCCGTTAATGCATAAAGATTCGCACAAATTCCTTTGTGGCATTACATAAAGTTATCTTCGTGGACCGCGTTTTCTCTATAGTTCAACTCGACTTTTTTTAAACCAAAACGCCTAATCCATAAAAACGTGTGTAAGCTGTATCGTTTAGCTTTCTTAGGGAAAACTATATGGTAACTATCGCAAACTATCAAAAGTGAAGCTTCCTTATAGGAAACTACTCATAGTGTTGCTGAAAACACTTCTACGGTTGATGATCGGTTTTACCTTTCCTGGGAATCATCACATAGGAAAAGTTCACCAGTATCCATCAACCTTTCATTCTCGTTTAGCCCAAATTGTAAGAAATTTGCGAAATGTCCTCATTTGCACACCTCTGCGATATTTCAAATATCATAGAACTTGAAACAAGAGGTGGCCTTTCGCAGCACTTTCAGCTACAGAACATCATGAACGAAACCGAAAAAAGACTTCAACAACCTATTGAGCTGGCGCTAACAATAATATTTTTGTATCAAAATCGTTTTGCATCTAGTTTCACTTCCTATATATGCTGACTCTGAATGAAGTTCCTCCGAGTCTGTGATCCCATGCATAAGAAAAACATGGATTTACGAGCACATATAACATTAATGATTGCATCGACGCTTAATTTCAAAATCCCTGTCGCTCTCGAGGCGTTGCGCAGTTCCCCTGCTGTATTTCACCTTTCTGTCATTACATTGAATTCCTTAACTATATATGAGCCTCTTCAAGTGCACACAGCTAGAATATAGGCAGCTAAGCGCATAACTGGACATATCTTCAAAAATGCCAGAGCAGTACTCGGGGTTACGAAGCATGAACGGGGCCAAAATGTGTTCAGCGGGGAACTGATCGCGCTAGTAGACGATGAACCATTCCTCGCTATAGCAGATTAAAATATAGCGGCCCGAGAGATATATTATCGAATTATCCCACACAATCTCCATTCAGTTTTTCTCGGCATCGGAAAATATTTGCTCATACTCCGTGGATTATGTAAAATACACGAAGATTTTGCTAAACTGGTGTTGCCAGGACATCCTAGCCGTTTTCGCAGGACAGTTGAGTTCGGAGTATGACAGAGCCAGTGAGACAAATCAACAGACAGGAGTGATCCAAACGATTGGCTATTCCCACAGAGCACATTAGAACCCGCAATGTAGTGAACATGGCCTGTTTTCTGTGATTGTTTACCTGGTTAATACACTGCTTTTTATGACAAATGCGGACGGAATCCAACACATTATCTACAAGGGATATAAAAGGCCAAATATATCTGAAGAGATTCAGGTCAATGTTAGAAAAGCACTAAAGGTTTGACCATGAGCCAAAACAAGTTGCGCGTGCTCTGGAATGCAAACGAGCACAATATGTGAGGCTTTAAGGGAACCCGTAGAATCAAATCGTGTCGAATTCGGAAGTTATCTTCAGCACATTGTTTCCAAAATGCTTGACTTCACGGGGAAGAAACTGACCAGTCAACGAAGCCAGAAGGCTCCGTCCGCAAAATTGCCTACCAACCCAGAAAGGCATGTGCACAAATTCTTAGTAGAATCGGACAAAACATCTTTGGAAGTATTGTGATGTAATCCAAAACATCGTAGTATGAGACGGATGGAACAAGAGCTTCAATTCGAGTGCATGCATGCGCCAGTTTCCTAAATTATTCCATCCTCAGACTTAAATGGAATTTGGTCATTTCTCTTTACCTTGCTTATCTAAATAAAGTATCAGACAATTACTAACAAGGTAAAGAATGGGCACACTCAGACACTTACAAGAAAATTAACAAAGCATGTTAGCGAGAACAGATAAGGAGACAGGGATCATGCTAATGGTGGGTCGGTCCAATCGGGCAGAATCAATAGCATTATCTCTGACCAGTCCAGGTCTCAAGAGATGTTAAGGGGCAAGGACGAAATACGAAATATTGAGAGAGCTGTTTTCTTGGTAAAGTGGTGCAGACACTACATGCTAATTCTAGCATTCACCAAGCCGGTTAGCTGACCACTAGACTGTACGGTGAAAAACCAAGTTTTCTTTTGGAACCTATCCTTGACAAGCTTAATGGGTTTTGCCATGCGTTGGAGAAGTGGCTTGCCCACATATATTTATTTGACACTATCAGACGCGTAATAATAGTCTGCGGCCTTGAGGACACCTTCCAATTAGCCAGCCAAATCAAATGCTTTCATTCATTTCTTCCAATTAGCCAGCCAAATCAAATGCTTTCATTTATTTGACAACAATATGTTCCATCTTCCGTGGTTCCATTTTTAGGAAAGTGACTTCCTTAGTGCAGTGGCACTGATGAATGTATCCCTATTTGAAGACTTGAACAATCATTGCTGCGAGCAAAAGTTTCAAGTTCGGTGTAATGATGGAGCCAAAAGAGAAAGATGGGGCGGCAATCGAATCTTCGCTTGGTCCCTTTCTGGCAGACATCTGAGTAAACTGGCTAACAAAGCACTTGAAGTGGGTTATTCGCTCTCTACTGACAGACTCACTGAGTGGCTTCAACTCAAATCACCCGAGTATCGACTTCTTTGTAGAGTGCAAAACCACTCAAGCATTCTTTCCATGTAATAAATCGACCGCTGTTGAGTAACTAGATAAACCGGTCAGTTACTCTGTTAAGAAGTGTAAAATGTTTTTGCAAATGGGTGTTGGTTCATTTGTATATTCTCCAAGAGGAGACCAGGGCCAAGGTAAAAATTACATAGCAACCATGCACCACACTCTAAAGGCATAATGTAGCGGAACTGGGGTAAAAGGATGGTGCAGTTTCTGGGTAGCACTGACTTTTCGGTTTATAAGTGACATAAATCAACTTCCAACCGTTGCGCTGGGTGAGAAGGATCCGATCAGTTAAACAGTTTAAAAAAGAAGTTGATCTGGATATGTGGGTAAGCTTAGCAAGTAGTGCATAATCTTGGAACACACAGATTGCAAGTTTGCAAATTGACAAATCTAGCGAAGCGGATGATTCCGGACTTTTTCTACCTTTATGCCAACCCAGACATTCAGTTATACTGCAACTAAGTTTCGGTAGTACCGCGTTTAGAGGATGTACAGACCTCAGTTCCGTATGAGACATTTAAGTTCACCATCTCATGCTCTTTGTATAGTGTTCCGTGACACGTGTAATATTTTAGTGAAAATATTATGTTGTCGGAAAGTACTCATTTTTGACTCCTGTGTTCATAACAGATTTCCAGCTTCACCCAAGGGTCACCGTACTGACGGCCCCCTACAACACTTGTTCCCATAGGTCAAAGCATCCTCTCTATTGAACATTGGCTGCTGAGTTTCAAGATTCAACTGTTATGCTGATCTTGACAACCTAAAATGTTTACGTTCCTGGCTTGATCGAAATTGGCATTAAAATGGGTTGATTTACCGAAACTTGAGAAAAAGCCGTGGCACCTCATGTGTATCTGCAAAATGCATATTGCTCTCCCCAGAGTGCGAAGGTCAAATAACAACAAGTGCATCCAGAGTTCACTGTCCTCACTCAGCGATCACAGAATCAACCTCCATCATGGTTAGTGAGAACGTCAGAGGTTGTCTAGGCGTAGCTGGCAGTGTGTCCTATCGAAATTCCCCGGATGGTAATCCTTTTAAGCGATTATTCAAATCATCCACGTATTCCTACGCACCGTTAACGATTGCTGAATTGTTTTTGGTATGACATTTAATCTGTTGCCCACGAACGTCTTCGCGGTACCGGCTGCATGCGGTATCAGCTTCATGTCTCACGCAACTGCTCGGATCAAGACACACACTAAGGAATGATTTAAAAGGAACGACTAGTCACGCCGTCGAAAGGAGGAGGAGCGCTTATATATGGGCTGCGAGCATCATGCTGCGCAAAGTCAACGGTCTAAGTGGATAGACCGGAGGGTTTTTGTGGGTGGCTTATAAAGCCTACCGAAACAGATAGCTCAAACAGTATGGAGCCACAATCCAGTCTTATTTGTTATGCTGCGTTTTAAAAAAACGTTCGTAATAGGGGCAAAACTCGGGCTTTATCTGTAGCGTATCTGGTTACCCTTTTGTGTTGCTGTTTCTTGCCAACACAAAATCAGTATTGCATGAATGTACTTCAAAGAACTCATTTGGATAGGGAGTCATCAAGTCAGCGATAGCTGCATATTCCATTACTACCACAAAACAAAGCATGCTTAAAGCCCTCGACTTGTGGACGTCTGGATTTAATGGTTTGGTGCTACCATTTTTAAGAAAAATTAAAAGTACTTGATACAAGCGTACGGGTCATTCTTGCGAAGAGTAAGCTGATAGCTATGCTTTGCCGTGAGATGACTCATGCTTTTTTTGCAAGAAAAACGGCTCTGGCCAGCTAACTCTGCTGCTTTCATAAAATCATTGAGTGTAACCATCTCGAAAGAGGTGCTGGTTTGCCTACCGAAGTGGTCACACGGATGGTTAACGGCTGCCATATTTGCCAGCTTTTTATTAGTTAATCTCCGGATAATTGTTTCAAGGTTGATTAAGTTCCCCAGCCGTTTACTGATGGTTTCATGCCGTTTTGTCATCAGATGTGACGCTTTTGTTAACCAAAATGCGAGGCGCATATATTTATATTAGTCCAGGAGGTTTCCTCACCACTGCTTTGGGGCATTTTTTGAAAGACTCGTTAAACAACTTTGGTTTATCTGGATCATCCTTCTGAATATTCGAGAACTCCGAAGAAACCTGTAACGTCCAACACTACCTTGGTTTCCAAGTAACTTTCTTTCTCGGGAACGGAGACGGTGAGAGACACATCGTTGGCTTTGTGTAGCACTCCAAAGTATAATGGCATTCTGGATTTTTGAGGAAAGTTTTGCCGATTGTACACTTTTTCCCAACCATTGTCTTGGCCGCCGCGCGCTGTGATAACTTGAAACTTAATGCATCAAACATGGAAGGAGACCAGGTCGGTATACAATACTTGAGGTGTAAGTGCCCGAAAGCCCTAAAGAGTGGCAAACTCTAGTGTTTTTCAGACTGTATAGACCTGGGTAGTCAGTAGAAACCCGTCACACTTTATAACCTCTGTACTGCATTGGTCATTAGCCTTTAAATTATCACGAACCATAGGGACAAGATTTTGAGTCTTCTGTACTCACTAAGGGGCTTGAACTCAGGATACTTCCCTCAAGGTAAATGGAAAGATATGAAATTCCTGACAGAGCAGTCAGCAAGTTGCTGCACCATCACCCGTTTCACGACACACCCAAATTCTATATCCAGAACGCACATTTGTGAAAACGCACCTGTTTTAAGTCAGCCTAAACACCACATCATTTCGTGTGAGATAAACAACAGAGGCTGCGGTACTGGTCGCTGTGGAGCCTTGGCTGCCACACGCCTGCCTTTTGGGTCTGTTTGCCCTACAAAATCAGGAAGGAACGCTCACTATACTCAAACCGAAATTAATTTCGCTGCAACCATTGGGGTTTAGAAGTTGAGAATTGAACGGGGAAGTGGGCAAATCTTGTTGCACGTTTCACTGACATGTTGCATTTCGTTTGAGCGAACGAACTTCCCAGGTCACTAACTACCACCGATTCGCATGTCACCAACGTTTTACGAAATCAAGTAGCCGCTGACTATAAGCAGACCCATGTGCAGCGTTGACTAACTGGTAACTTTATCCAACTTAATCTGTCGTACTCGTAACTGTACGCGTTGTCGCTTATCTTTGCTACTTATGACGAACCGAAGAATACGAGGCCTAAACAATGCACACATACCTGACTAAATGGCGAACGACGGACCTCATACTCACAACTCTACGTGATATCGTCTACCTTGACTACTTTTTAAAACTGCTAGGCCGGTACCTATATGGGGCGCTGATTATTAGGCCTCAATTATGCGAAGTGTGCTGATTTTACTGTCAATGATGGCCCACCATACCCACGGCGGTGCGCGCTCCAGCTTGTCTGCAACCTATGGTAAACACCAGGTCAGTATTTATGCGGGCCGGTAAAAACAAATCTCCAGCTATGTGAGATATCTTAATCTGACGGCCAACGACGGCCCGTCATTGCAACCTATAGTAAACACCAGGTCAGTATTTATGCGGAACGGTAGAAACAAATCTCCAGCTATGTGCGATATCTTAATCTAACGGCCAACGACGGCCCGTCATACTCGTAACTGTAGTTAAACTCGCCTAACTTGGCTACTTATCGTAATTGCAAGCCCCGTGTCTATGCGTATGTCTATGAGTATGAGGCTTCAACTATTCCCAATTGCCCAGTCTTATAGCCAACGACGGCCCGTCATACTCCTAACTATACTCTGAGTCACCTGCCGAGGCTACTTATAGTAACTGCCGGGCCTGTGCACATGCTCGTAGCTGACCATAATGTCCCAAATATACGTAATGGACTCATCCAACGACCAACGGTGGTCCTTCATATCCATACGTCGTCCCCTTGCCAACGCCCCATGCCTGATAAATACACAACTCCCTTTAACAAATCATGTTTTTCTTTAATAATAGCATCGTTACAAACATAATTTGCGGTCAGTCCACTTCTCACGTTTTTACCCGATAGGGTTTCTGAAAAATGTATAATCAATTACAACTCGGGCACATTTTACGCGATATCATTTAAAAGAGATGATTAAACAAATTTGCAGCGGCTAACCCACCGATTGCTTAACAAATCCATTTGTCCACGACTCCCGGTTGGTATCCGCGCTGAACCTGAAGACTTACTGCTATAAAGGTTAACTTACTACTTACTGATTTAGTCCAATAGGCGATAACGAGAGAGCCATGTGTACATCGATGATTCGATAGTGGATATCGGCAACCATATGAATTACTGTGGTTCGGCAAAGTTAAAGCTAAAGAGGGGTGGTTACTTGTTAGTCGTAGGACCAAGTGGTGTAGATTCGAGCCTTAAGATCCAAGAGCGACACACGTCCTAAAAAAAGTGCATCCATGGGTGCAGCCGTAGAGGGATGTGGTGAGTTAGGTGGGTGCTTGGAGTTAACTCCGCTCGCTAAGAGCACTAAATCCCAACTTCACTCGATTTCTGCTCTCCGACGCAGATGTAATGTTGCTTAATAAAGTCGACAGCTCGGTCTTCCTTACCGACGCTGGCAACCATCACATACTCAACCACATTGGCAATCTAACCAACAAGGAGCACCCTTCTGGGCTCGATCCAACTCATCGTTCACGTCGAAGTATTGCAACCCATCTTCGTTTCTGAAATCATATCCGAATAAATAAGCTTGTGAGAGAGCCAAACACGATGCGACCAAACTGTCTCAGATAATAGTGAGGATATAGTTGGAGACTGCAAGGACACATTCTTCAGTGGAACTCCCCGGTATACAACCGAAAAATCGCTACGTAACTGTCACCCTACGGATTTACCGACACAGACCCACACGAGGTATGGTTTTGAGGCAACCGCTGTCAAACACCTGAAAAGTCCTTGCTACCGCCTCTCAAACAGGCCAGATCTCACAGCCATACAACAGAACAATCCGTACTGCAACCTGATACACACGTTAATTGATATTAACGGATATCCGCCGTGACGCCATAGGTGTCTCAAGTTAGCAAACGGGACCCGAGGACTGCAGGTTCGCGCACTGATCTCATCTGTCACACCACAATCAAAACTGAAACAACTTCGAATGTATATAAAACGCTGCATCACACTCTCCTATAACCGGGTCAGAAAAATACCTGCGATCTTACAAAAGCTTGTTCTACCTCTGAGGATTTCCCCGGCCAACCAGAAAATCCCCCTCCTCACAGCGGTGCACATCCAAATAATTTCAGAAATGACGTCCGTTACTGGGCTGTCCAGAAACCGAAGTATTTCAGTGAAATGATGGCATGGCACTGCTATACCCAGTTTGACATCACACCCGCAACTATGCCCTTCCTTCTCTTAACCCTCCTCTTTCCCTATAGCCCACTTGTTCCATTACCCGCAACTATGAACAAACTCACGCTTTATTCTGACTAACCTTATGGACATGTCTGACGGTACGCCACATACCTGTTGGGAATAAACATCGTTATGTAAACGTGACAAATTGTGGATACAAAGTGCACACCAGGAGACAGAATGACTTTGGTCAGTTCATCCAAAAACATCTACGCCTCTTCCTCTTCAAAGATGAGAACGATATCTGCATACTACAGACCGGTAAGGTTTTCTGCCAGATATTTGAGACGCGGGTCAAAAAGACGGTTCAGCGTTCTTCACATGATCTTGTCGATCACGAAGTTAAGTGGGGATGGAGAGAGGGCGCTCCTAAAGAACATAACTTTGTGTACGGAAGCTTTTGGAGCTCCCCGTATATTTCCGTAAAATCCGCCCCTTCTGCATCTACCGTCCACAACGATGCAAAAGACTGCACGGTTGACAACTCGCACTCCAACTGCATGCCCTCTCCCCAAAATATACTCCTTCCGCATGATGGACCTCATAATCCGCCTTCTGCAATGAAGGAACGGAAAACTGATTCCGGTCTAAGCTTGCTCTGGTTGTGGCATACATCCGGAGCAACCGCACCACGAACCAAAATATCTATTGATAAAAGAGGCAAAGATGCTACGAGAATCACTAAATACGTGTGCTGTGATGCCTCAGAGGCAACTGCTTTTGAAAAGCTCGACGCTCTTGTTTAGGCCATCACAGCTCCGTTCTTAGGTTAGCTCATCGTAAGAACAGACACCATCATCACCTATCTCCGATCTCATGTCCCTGCAGGTTCCAAGCAACCTTAGTTGCGCACAGTCCAGTCAGTGCGCGTCCCTCCTACTCGCATATATCCTCATCAGTTTGCATCGACCGATCACCTATTATCAGTATGTAAATACCATTTACCGGTTCTAAGAACGGGCCGTGTCGCCTTGTTGAAGTAGTTAGTAATTGTGACGACTTTTGACTCTCTTTTATTTCGGGGGACATTCTAACTTACATTTAGATGCTTTCTAGCAAGCCTTTCGGACACCTTTTCCATTTTGAGACATGACTGTCTTATTACCTCGAGAGAGTGGGGCAATGAACCACCACAAACCCTCGATAGACTGACTGTCTATTACCTCGGGTGAGTAGGGCAACGAACCACCACAAACCCTCGATAGACCCAAGAATATCTTAATTGCACTGACAACTATAAATGGCTCATCCAAGATGTTCAAGTACGGGGCTGTCCACAAAACGAAATACGGCGTCGCGATGAGGGCCCCGCGACTACCTTATCCAGTCTGATGGCTTGTCCGCTGTTCACCTTATCTATAATATTCCCCAAACGAGCGTGTCGCCCACAAGGTCGGTTCAATCCGTTTAATTTGTTCAAGGGCTTGAAGGCAGTGGCCATCTCATTGTACCATCTGCCAATAGTTCATCCAACTGCTCTGTTGGTAGCTCGGTACATCAGTGAAGATCAAACCCTGCTTAAGCCAGATATAACGTATGCTAACCGTCATGAAAACAAAAGACTTGCTTCCTGTGACGAATTCCTTTGTTTCAGTGGGGCGCTTGCCGCAACCATAGAAGAATTTTTCATATCTAAGAGCGAATGTCTACTCCAATTTGAATTTGCGCAAAAGTAATTGACTTGATTACTGTCTAGGTCGTTTTGAGATTACTTCCAAATATAATACGCAAGAAAACACGCGAAGAAAGCGGTTGTTCCACAAAATATCTCACCGTTCTCGTAGAGACGATGGGCGGAGCCACCGGTGTAATGTACAGTGTCTGTCATTTTGGTTGATTTGTATGTAAGTATTGATGATGTACAACCTTGCTTACTGGGCTTACTGCAATTTGAGGTCACTTGATCATACAAACACGCAACACAACCGCAAATTTCTAGTCTCATGTCCACCCGGGCTCCAAGCATCTTTAGTTGCGCCTGTACACTTCTCCCATAATCACATACGCCGGCACCCATACGCATCGACCGCAAACCTACTGTCTGAACCCAAATATCGATCACCGCTTTGAAATCGGGCAATGTCGCCAGTGACCACTTTTGGCTGTCCGGTATTTCGGGTCGCGGTCCAACTCGTATCGTAGTGCTTTCTAGCAGCCGTTTTTGACACTTTCCTATCTTGAGTTCTCGATGTCGACGCGGCTGTCTTAGTGCTTTTTTATGTAACGGGACTGAACCACCGTGTGCCTCGACGGATATAGGAATATCAGTGAGCCATTCTGGTCTTAAATCGACACGATTAATTGGTACATCCGGAATTTAGCGACAACCCGAAATGGCCATGTACCGGATTGTCCGCGAACCCACCCACCACGTTGCGACGATGGTGCCACGACTGCCATGTCCATCATGATGGCTTGGCCGTAGTTCACTATGCCCTTAATATTTCCCGGACGAGCATGGTATTTGCACCCATAAACCAGTCTCAATTTTTCAGAAGAGATTGATAAACAATCGGTAGTTTTTATTTGGGCAACGTTTCGCTTTTGACACAAAAGCTTCATCAGGCCCAGTGAGCGGGTCACC
>NW_008751695.1:1849682-1851965 GCF_000715545.1 Opisthorchis viverrini
ACCTTGGTGCAGTCATTACACTTAATTTTGTAGACACAGTCCCTGGTTATGTTTGCCGGGAGGCGATCCTTCAATTGCACCAGTGCAGAGCGCAGAGTGTGCCCCATCTGGAAAGCCACTCTAATGTTAGCCGTGTTTAGAATTCTTCGAATTACCTCCGATGTCCCTGGTTTATATGGAATAACGGCTGTCCCGATCCACTCCCTGTTGGGTTTCGCTACCGGTACCAACACCCTTCGCAGTTGGCACCTAATCAA
This sequence comes from Opisthorchis viverrini, assembly GCF_000715545.1. Classification (NCBI taxonomy): domain Eukaryota; kingdom Metazoa; phylum Platyhelminthes; class Trematoda; order Opisthorchiida; family Opisthorchiidae; genus Opisthorchis; species Opisthorchis viverrini. The sequence goes on from NW_008751695.1 coordinate 1,849,940, forward strand.
GCTGGCTGGATACCCACTACGCCGAAGTTCGTTCTTTATCTCAATTTGGGCCGCTGTCCGATCAGCTTCTTCTGTGCACAAGGCCCTTACAAGCCTAAACATTGATGAGGCAATACTACTGGCAAACACTGACTTCGGATGGGCGGACGAGTAGTTTAAAACTGCCCCAGTGTCGGTTGGCTTCTCGTACACTGCGGTCTTTAGTTTTCCCCGGACCTTATGTGTCATACAGTCTAAAAAGGCCAGTTTACCCGAGGTTGACTCTAACTACATACTAAATTTGATGTGTAGACTCAGTTCATTGAGATATTCGTAAAACTCTTTGACCTTATCTCGTTTCATCACGACAAAATTGTCATCTACATAACGCCAGAATATCTTAGGTGGGTATGGGAATCCGGCTAAAGCTCTCTGTTCAAATTCTTCCATAAATGTATTTGCCAAAACCGATGACATTGGTGATCCCATTGCTAGACCTTGTTTTTGAGTGTAAACCACGTTGTCGAAAACGAAGTGGGTGAGGTTCAGGCATGCTTTTATGCCTTCCACTATTTCATCCGCCTTGAGCTGTGTCCGTTCTAAAAGGGTGGTGTCAGCTAGAAGCAGTCGCTTAGCTATTTCTAAAGAGTCTCCTTTGGGTACATTTGTATATAATGAATTGACATTGAAACTTACCGGGATGTCATCTGGTTCAACAGTAACCCCCGCTACTTTGTTGGCAAAGTCATACGAATTCTTAATATAAGTACTAGATTCCCCGGTGAGGATGTCAAGACTTGAGCGCATTGGCCACTCTATTTCGCTCTCTGCTTGTTCGGCCCGAAAACCCGCTTATTCGTTCAACCACGTTATCAAGGTGTTGGTATGCCGGTGAAGGATAAACCTTGTCTTACGCCCGATGTATGAGTGTGCTGGTCATCATACAAAACTCACTAGCTGTGATAAATTGATTGGATTTGTTTTGAGTGGTGTCTGCCGCAACCACAGACTTTTCCCAAACAGGGCGTGAAGCCTCGAGTTTGTGCTGACGCAGAGTGCATAATTATTATTCATGTAGTCTTGAGATTATTTCCGAATAAATCCAGAACAAATGCGTGGAAGAACCAGCCTTTCCACAAAATTTCACACTGTCTTTACGGAGACATCATTCCAAGATTTTGGCGACAATTAAAATACGAATTCCGCACCCATTGTGGACCACGAGTACATTCAAGCGAATTCTAACAAACGTCAGCCAGTGTGTGGTAAATTCGAGGGTTCGAATAAATACCAAATACTAAGACTGCGGTTCAGAGATATTTTGGGTGTGTGTCCAGTGATCGAATAACGAAGGGCTCATGCTATTCAAATAGCAATTTCAACATTAGCCCAGAGTGTCTGCTCAGATGTCTAGTGAACAACTATCAACATCGACCGGGCTGTATGAAATGCATGCACATCTGTGGCAGACAGTCCTAATACTTGGGTGTCTTGAGACTCAGCTCCTACCGAGCTGAGTGATTGCCTGCTTCTCAGTTGAGATTTTGGTAAAGTTTAAGGGTCTCAGCGGGTTCCAAATATTCTGGTTTTTTTTTCAGAAACCTAGCTTCCTGAGAAAGTCCAAGAAATCTGGATTACTAGTGAATTCCAGCCCAGTGCGTGGCATAAGTGTTGTTGAGAAGGCACGCTGGGTGCAACTTCAGCTCCGTAGTGGTGTGCCAGTTAGAAACCCGGATGCCAAAATTTCACTGCTTGATACAGTGGTTAGCATTATTTCAACTGCTGCGCACCACTCTAGTCGTTGCGGCAACTACGAAGAACAATCGGCAGCAGTTTATCCAGCTTCATACTTTCCCCAGCTAATTTGTTTTCCTTCGCTCAGTGTACTTTGATAGACTCAATGGTTTCACCACTTGTGTGGGGGAGTGGAGGCGTGGGCTTGAACCTTCTGAAAAAGAACTTCCCAGGGTGAGTTCGAAGGCAAAAGAAACAGGAGTCTCTCATACCGGTAGCAATGTGTCACGGCTATCTACATCAATTATGGTAT
>NW_008751695.1:1856004-1860607 GCF_000715545.1 Opisthorchis viverrini
GAGCGGCCGAATAGACCCGCTGCCGAAGCCGACCTGACGGAGGCAAAATGAAAATCGATGGCATGCGAACGAACTTTAAGGGGTGGAGGCGTGTAACGGTGACACTACTGATTTGGAAGGCACGCGAGTAGTATGTGTTGTTCGTAGAATTTCGCTTTGCATCGATTGAAAAAGGGAATTGTGTTGCGGAATTCGTGGGGTCACTTTGTAACATTTGCTTGGAGTTGACCGACGAATGAGAGGCGGCAATGAATCTCTAGGATGACTCCTTCGGTAGAATATCTGTGTCCAGTTTTTGTAACCAAGATGCAGATTAGAGTTTTGGTCCCCTGTTTAATGGTCTGTAACCGGTCAGTTGGCATTTCCGAATAAATAACTCCGTAGCGAAGGCCTTCTTTTCACCGGTAGCAATATGTGTCACGGCTATCTACATCAATTATGGTATATACGCCCCAGGGTGATAACTAAAATGCTTACCGGGATCCGCCTACCTGTTTTATACTGTATTACATATAAAAGACACTTATCGAAGTTAGGAAAAAATGTGAAACTGCATTTGGAAATTCGAAACCTAAGAATGTTTTTCGAAAAGGCAATGAGTAATCTCTGTGGGTTAGGGCGGTGTGAACTACACAAAACTATTCAAATTATGACAGCTAACTGGGAGTAATAGGCTGGTGAGGAATTATTACCGGCTGGGAAGAAGGAAAGTTTGAGGCAATGCTAACTGACTATTGCAAGGTGTACCCATATGAAACCTGAGGACACACTGAAGGTATACTAAACCTGTTGTTGGTATAGAGGGAAGATGCGATGGACGGAGGATACGGCGATGCGGATGCGTTTTATATAATTTGGGTAGATGGATGTGGATACAGAAAGAGAATACAGAGGCCAGACTGGCAGGCCAAATATACAACGAACTTTAGATGATCAAGAGAAATATTTGGAAAGGAGCGGCTTTAGTGCCAGTTTGAGGTTGTAAACGTTCTCAGCACGCATCGGCTACCGGAGATACCGCCCTAATGGCCGGATTACAAAGAAAAATAGTTTGGGAAGGACAAGGCTCGTGTTGCTGTTTACATAAAGAAGTTGTGGGGGAAAATCTCCGCCCCCTAAAGCTGAAAAATCGAGCAAACCGGGCTCTCACTGAATGAAAAAACCTCGCAAGCGAAAAACACCTCCAAAAACCGCGAAGACAGGAGGCAGACGACATTGCCTCAGGAGCCCCTTTAGAGCCTTGGACTCAAACCCGGCGCACAAACAACNCTCGCAAGCGAAAAACACCTCCAAAAACCGCGAAGACAGGAGGCAGACGACATTGCCTCAGGAGCCCCTTTGGAGCCTTGGACTCAAACCCGGCGCACAACTATTAAGTCTGCTAACCAACCTAGTCACTCAACTTTCGGCTCCTCACCCTCGGAGGCAGAAGAGACCGTGCTTGAGTGCTTGCCCACAAACTGCCTCGGCCTTTTCAGCAAACTCGGCGATGTTAGGTGTCAGCTTGCCTTGAACAACCTTCAATAATCGCACCCACAAGGACCTGGCTCACACCAGATGTCTTTGACGCGGAGATCTCGATAGACGTTTACTCTATTTTCCGAGATGACTCAAAACGATAGAGGGCCCTCTAATTACATGTGACCCTTCCAATCCCAGTTGTCTTCTCTGAGACCACTCCCACACCATTTTGCGATGCGCTGTGGGTCCGACTCCCGCTGCGCAGGTCCGATTTTCTCCTTCTCGGTGTAGTCTACCGTAGCCATTCGAGTCCCCCTGAGGATGACCAATTCCTCGTTTGAATGACAGCAGTGAACTACTGTGAACCCCTGATGGACCCAAGAATATCCTAACTACAATGACAACCACAAACGGTTTATCCAAGTTGTTCATGTGCGTGCTGTTCACGAACCCAAGTACGGCGGCGCGATGACGGTTCCGGGACAACAATACCCAGTCTGATGGCTTGCCCGCAGTTCACTATATCTCCAATATTCTCCAGACAAGCGTGTTATCCACAAGACGGGTTCAGTCCGCTTGATTTGTGCAGGAACTTCGCAACTGTGGCCGCTTCAGTGATCCGTCTGCTTGTTCTGCCACCAAACCAAATAGTTCACTGTGGATCCAAATCCCGCTGCGCGGGTCTGATTCTCTCCCTCTCGGCGTGGTCTACCGTAGCCCCTCGGGTCACACTGAAGATGACCGATTCCTCATAAAAAAACCCTTGAGCAACCATCCTCCAACTACCACTTAACTCACTTCCTGCTGGTGGGTGATTTCAACGCACCAAAGGCCTCTTGGATGGAGCTCCAGCGCGTCGGACCAAGCGGACTTTTTTCAGCGGCACTGATTGAACTCGTTCAGCAGAGCTCTTTGACTCAACATGTCGTTGCATCCACCAGATACCGCGCAGGCCAAATACCATCCCTCCTGGATTTGGTCATCACTAACGGAAGACACCTCGTTTGTCAGGTAACGATCAAAGCTCCATTGGGACATAGCGACCACCGTGTGCTGACCTTTGATTTCACCTACTATTGAGCCTGAAATCCTCAAACGTTGTTTCGAGGCTTCTACCGTGCAGACTTTTCATGAGTGCGCATCTCTCTTGAACCAGTCACACTGGGACCAGCTCCAGCGGATGAATTATATAGGACCATTTTCCAGACAGTTCACGAGGCTGATGCGATGTTCGTCCCAAAAAACCAGCTCGCACTCGGAGGACGGCAGACTGCCTAAAAGGATTCGATGACTTCTGGAAAAAGGCCTAAATGTTTTTCAAAAATTTAACTACAGAGGATACAGAAGGTGAGCTGGCATTTCGTAAAATGCGGAACCGCTGTAAATCAGAAATCCGCAGATGGAACATACGAAAACAAGCCACCATTCTTGACCTCGCTCGAAAAAAACGCCTTGTTCAAATATATGAGACAGCATCGCAGAAACAAAACATCCGCGTCCTCATTGAGAGACAGAAGCTGAGAACCGACGAGTGACTCAACAGTGGTATCTAATATTTGCATAGAACACTATACTTGTCTATACTCAGCCCCAGCGTCCTCATCACATCCACTCTTGTCAAGGCGGTACTACGAACAGCCTCTAACCGATTTGGTCTTCACGGTGTAGGACATTCGTCAACTCTTGCACAAGATCAACCCATTCTGCGCATTTGGGCCAGAAGAGGTCCATCCAAAGATCCTGAAGGAAACGCCCTTCACACTGGAAAATCACTTACGCCTTCTGTTTCGTCATTCGCTTGACGAAGGACGCCTTCTCTCTACTTGGAAGGAAGCAACTGTTACGCCAATCTACAAAACTGGTGACCGACTGTCGCCTGGCAAATACAGGCCCATAAGCCTCACTAGCGTGCCGTGCAAGGTGATGGAACGCGTTTTGAAGCGAGCTATCCTAAATCACCTTACTTCCAGCAATCTGATATCTCCAGCTCAACACGAATTTCTCCCACACCGCTCTTGCGTGACAAATATGCTCGTGTTTAGGGACAGTTTAACCCGGGCCAAGGACGAAGGACTCATGTCGGATGCCATATTTTTCGACTTCTCCAAAGCATTTGATGGGGTCCCATACATCCCGCTGCTCCACAAACTGGAGTCTTCAAGGAAAAATCCTTCGCTGGGTAAAGGCGCTTCTATCAGACAGATCATTCCGAGTGAGAATGTGCTCGACCTACTCTTCTCCAGCGCTGGTCACCATCAGAATCCCTCAAGGCTCCGTCCTGGGGCCACTACTGTTTCTGACCTACGTCAACAACCTCCCAGATGTCCTTGCACATCCATGTCTACTTTTGCGGATGACTTCAAATCCTGGAGTTCCAATTCTAGTGCACTCCAAACGGATGTAGACGCTGCAGAGCACTGGTCGTTGGACTGGCACCTTCATCTAAATGACGAAAAGTGCGTCCGTATGTCATTTCGAGGGGACTCAGCGAATGCCTTTGTCATGCATGGTGAGAAAGGACCGGAAAACCTCATGAGGATTGATGCCAAAAAGGATCTGTGCATCTGGGTCTCCTCAAACTTGTCCTTCTCACTGCAGCATGAGAAATCGGCCCAAAAGGCATTCGCCATTTTGTGGATGATCCTATGCATCTTTTCCCATATTACTCGCATGGACTTCCAAATACTCTATGGGGCCTACGTCAGACCGCTCCTGGAGTACGCCAACCAAGTTGTCTACTCAGGATGTACAAAAGATGTCACCCTCACAGAGCGTGTCCAGCTAGCCGCTACGAGAATGGTTGCCGGCCTCAAATCCGTAGACTACGAAACGCGTCTCACGATGCTTGATCTCTTTCCCCCGGAGTACCGTCGCCTCCGAGGAGACCTAATTCTTACTTATGCCCAGTCGGAACAAAACTTGGCAAGACAGGTTTTTCATCGTTGACCCAACAAACACGTGGCGGGGGCATAGTAGTAAGGTTTTCAAGCTCAGAGCGCGCACACTAATTGGACAAAATTTTTCCATTTTGGGTAGTGGCTGCGTGGAATGACCTTCCTCCGGTGGTTGTCCACGCTTCTTCTAGAACCCGGTTTGATGCACTATTAGACATTTATTTGTGCGAATCCTTGCGCTCGCTGGC
>NW_008751695.1:1860615-1868019 GCF_000715545.1 Opisthorchis viverrini
CTGCCCGGCGCTGAGAAAATAAAGAGCAGTGCTATACCCTTTTTCCACTTGTGCCTTCCAGGTGAACGACAGCCGCCGACCGAAAGAACAAAAGCGACCCGGGAAACTTGGGCGAAAGTCACGATCCTGTGTAACAATCTGTGAATCCGTGAATGATGAGGGAACCGCCGTGGAATAAATGGAGGGGATGAGTGGCGCAGCCATGGAGAATCATATATTTGAAGGGGACGAAAATTTAAATCAAAACTCTGTTGAAAAGCTAACTTTCCCGTCCTGTTCAAGAAGTGCTGTCCTGTCCTATTTCCTCCCGAGCTAGGTAACCGTCGAACACTTTCTAACCAACCAGCGATGGAGATTTTTTTTGGGTCTCTAGCCGAAAGCGGAGAATCATACCCCGTGTGTCGTCCATCTGGTCGGGATGGTCTTCGAGTCGCTCATTGTGGACTTAATTAATAAATATGCAGGCGATTATATTGAAGCCTTAAATGCTTCTCAGTTGAAAATTGGGCTGTTAGGTGGAAATGCGCAACTGGAAAACCTAGATATTAAGCCAAACGCGTTCGATAGTCTCAACCTTCCGGTCAAGGTTCTTCAGGGCCACATAAGTGGGTTGTGTTGTTTCGCTCTATTAGTAGGCTCACTTACACTGAAAATTCCCTTCAAAAACTTGTACACGGAACCCACTGTTGCGGAACTTGATGGTCTCTATGTGCTGGTTGTTCCGAATTCCGGTAGGATTTTTCATGTGACCCGACCGCTAACCTGCACAATAGCTGTAAAATATGATGAAGAAAAAGAAAAGATCTACCGAAGAGATTCCAAGATGAAGGAACTGCGTGATATCGAGGAGGCCAGAGCACAAAGTGGAAGAGCTGGTACATGTTGCATTTCCTGTATGCTAGTCGTCATTAGGTCGGAAGGTTCAAGCGAAGCCTGATTCGTTTGCGGAAAAGCTAGCAGCTCAGATAATTAAGAATTTGCAAGTTGAGGTAAAGAACATCCACATTCGCTACGAAGACGGATTCAGTATTCCTGGGCAGATATTTTCACTTGGGTTCACACTAAGTGGCCTATTTTTCAAAGTGAGCATTTGTGGGTCATCTCTCACGCTGTTTTAGACCTTCACACCCCATGACAAGGTAGCTCCTGTCAGAGAAGAATCGGTTCGGGAATTCTACAAGGCATGTCAAGTTTATCGTTCCTAACGTTTTCAGCTCGTCAAACTTGATAGTTTGGGGGTGTACTGGAATCATGACTCGATAGAGTTTAGCAATAAGTCGAGGGGCCCACTTCGTGTAAGTTGTACATTGATCATTTGTTACGCATGCCTAGACTGCCATGCGGAACTCCATTGCAAGTCCTGAGAATCCGAAAACGGGACTCAGTTACTGTAAGTTCCGATATCTCTGATAATAGTATAGTGCTACAACCAATATCATCAACTGCTACGTTGCATATCCATACGCGGCCTGAAGACAGTGATTTCACGGTTCCACAAGTCCAACTTGATGTGAATTTTTCGGAGATCCAGTTGAACTTCAGTTTATTTCAATATCATGATGTGACTTCTTTCTTGGATGCAACGGATAGAATGATCACTCAAAATAAGTACCGGAAATACCGCCCGCAAATCCCTACGAAAGGTCACCCGAGTATATGGTAAGTTGGTACAAGTCGATTTTTCAACTTATATTGGATTTATTCTTCGGCTAATTCCCTCAAAAAACCGGTACTTCAGAGCGTGATTGCGCGCTGGACTGGCTTGCTCCATGTACAGCATGATATACTTAGCCTTTCTGGATTTCGATAAGGAAATTTCCCAGTTATTTTGACTAGTTAGTGGAAGAGTTGGCTGTGTCGGATAAATGGCCAACAACACCAATCCAAATGCTAAATAATTTGGCTGCTACTTTTGTGAAGCTTATGATTAGAAATTGTTCTAGTGAAACTTTTCACCTGTTGACCGCAAGTAAGAGCCTACCCTTTGGATCGTACCGTGTCAGCTTCAGAGACCCCATTTCCAAAGATGATTAGAGGTACTTGTCGCAGTCATCTGTCTGGCTTATACCGAGAAAGCTCTTCTTACTGCTTTCTGGCTGGGGAATGAAAGCGGATGCCAGAGTGGTAACCCATTGTTTGTCTACCAGGAAAAATTCTCTAAAAACTTGTCAAGCTGTCCGAGAAAAGTGTACTTATTAACTAGCGGTATGTATTTGGATGTCAAGATACATGGACCTATATGGCATCTTTGTGCATCCGAATATCTGTGGTACCAGTCCACCTCCAATTGGCGTTGGGTGACACGGACACGAATGTCGGGTCCCCGACTTGTCTTTGCTGAAAATCGTGCAAGGTGTATCACTCAGACATCCGCTGAAATTCGAGTCGGAAGACATTCTGCAGTACCGTCCTGAAAGCGAACTAACGGACGGTATGAACAGCTTACCTCGAACTAGGGTCGTTCATGTCGAACCTTCCCCCAAAAATTGGACTGAAAAAGTCGTGCACGACAAACGTTCGCCAAAAGTAATGATGGTAATCCTTTCCTACAGTGCAACGATCGCTGAGTACTTCACAGAAGACACATACAAATGGAAGCAAAAGTTTGTGGGAATCGGCACCAAGCTTTGTGATAAAAAGGCAGTTTGGATTGCGTCGCATAACAAAATGGAAGCACAGTTATTCTGTCGGTCTGGCCCGCTGCTCAGATTTTATGCATGCAGCTTAAGTGACAAATAAATGTGGTGGAATGAGAAAGACGAGTAGACTTAACTCTAAGGCATATCCTTATGTGATTCTGCGTGTGCGTAGAATCATCATCATATACCGCAATACACTAACAATAAATGCTGATGGTTGACCACTTCGGATACCGTACCGTAGCGTTTCAAATGCTCTCCGAACCTGATGCATCCCCTTGTTTCCTGGGTATTGCCATTTATTCTGGGTGCCCTTTTACAGAGTACAAAAAAGACGGTCGTTAAAGATCTCAGTCAAATAACGACTGTATTCCGTATGATGGAGACACAAATTTTGGAAACGAAGCTTGGAAGCAAGACAATGAATTTCGGCTGAGCTATTACATGAACGAAGCTTACCGCAGCAGCGGTTGATGGTATTAGTCTGCACAGCTGTGCTACGCAATCAGTAGGCTGTTGTATCACTCCTAACCGTTTGATTGCTTTCTTTTTTCGTATACTCGAGTTGCTTTATTTGTCCTACGCTATCGGATCACACATGGTACAGCCACTGGGACCACCGTCCGTATGTGCGCGGTTCACCCTCATCAAACAAAGTCTTTCCATCTGTTTTCTCAGTTCTGTCGTACACCTCAAAGTATTCGGCGGAACCCAGATTCTTCACAATTTGGTCTTTGGTTGTCTGGCGATCCTAGTGCAATGGCTCATGGTTTCCACACTGTGGAAAATGCGCTTACTCCTAAGGCTGAGTATAGCTTATTAGATTAGATTTCAGTCAATATTCGCCTTTGAGCTGTTAAGTTGATTGGCCCAATCAACATCAACGCACCCAGGCGTGGTAAACGGCGTTTGTTGTGTCGGCGTACACTTTGACAGACGGTATCTCTGGGGCTGGGAAAGGCAAATTCCATTCTCCGGTCATCAAGAAGTTCAGATACCGTGATTCTGACATTCAGTCTAACTGGTTAAGTCCTGAGGAAGCCCATTTCTGCGAACGATTTGGGATCGACACTCATCGCACAGATAATGGGAAATGAATTCATTTATGTGCTGAACGGTAATTCCTAGCCAGCACAAACTTTCAGCCGTGTGACTTGGCCACCAACCAATTATCGTCTCAATTAGATCATTTGGCAATCAGTCATCGGTGGAGATCTTCGATGCAAGATTGTCGTACATTTTGGGCTACACCACTGGACACCGATACCCGTACTGTGCAGGTACACGCTTCCTTTCGCTTTTTCTCTGGATTACATCGGTTGGTGCAGAGGTATTCGGTTTACCGCACGTAAATCGACCCTTTAGCCGAGTTAGTTGAGAAGTTTCCGGAACTTGACGGGCATAGTGGTTGCCTGGATGACCATTGGAGAGAGGCGTAAAAAACCATTCTCAGCCTTGCTTACCGTCTGCCCGAGGTCACTCGCACAATCTCGTCACAATCAGCAGCTCCGATTGAAGCTAGGAGAACTCTACCAGCAAGAATTGCCTGTGATGGCACGCACAGATTCCTCGAATGCAGGATAATTGGCCTAAACATTGACAGAGAACTCTATCATATCATAAATGCCAGAGAAATGGAGGAACTTTCTGTAACGAGGAACAATCACACACTGTTCAAGCTAATCCGATCAACTGGTCCGAGGACGAGCTGTAACGAGGAACAATCACACACTGTTCCAGCTAATCCGATCAACTGGTCCGAGGACGATGGATGTTAATCAGGTGACCCAAAAAATGCGCACCCCATTTCGTTCACAGAAACGTTTCGAGCAATGGGCTGAACACTGAGGAAAAGTTAAGTTGGCGACAATCAACTCAACCTCGAATGGTAAAATGAAACCGATTGGAACGTTTGTACCAACCCGTCATCGAAATTGAATGTCTGGCGTACAGTTTCATTGCTCCATCTAACAGGGCACCTGGTCCAAGTGATTTGCATCCTGCTTTTTTCAGATAACGTGGCGAGTTTGTCGTAGCTGTCCTGGCAAATTTACTCCAGAGTATCTGGAATGTAGAACGCCGACAGTTTGGAGCATCTTGACGGTGATTCCTCCAGGAGCGAAGACGTTCGAAAAAACACTGGAGCATCAATGTACTGACCACAGCTTCTAATATGCTTTCTGGCGTTATCCTACACGGGTTGATCCGTCATTTGAAGAGTCAGATTCGCGAGAATCAAATTGAGTTTTGTCTGGGTAGGGGTCACGACAGTGCTGTACCACTTCTTCCGACGACCAATAATTACGGTTTTTCTCGATCTCAGTTTGCTTTTGACTCGGTTGGTCATCAGGAACTGCCCCTTACGATTCAAGGGGAAGCATCATCATCATCGACAGCATGACATCAGTGTTCAACACCGATGCTTCACTGCCGTAAGAAGCACTGCCGGAGAAGCACTGAGGTTTGTGAAGAAATTCTACATATCTCGATAGTTATATTAGCCCTGATGGAAGTGTGTTATGACGCCGTATTTCCGATTTGAAAAGCTCAAATTGCTAGTGCTAATTCGTCCTAATTGTGGCTTCCAAAAAGCATTTAACCACGCCTCGAGGATCGTGGTAGCAGGCTACATGAAGGACTGTATTGGTGTACGGTTGTGAAGCATGGCCTCTGCGGGAAGTTGATGTGTGGTGTCATGAGGTTTACGGTCACCGATGCCTCAGGTGTGTTGCTGCTGTCAGAATGCGTCAGCGGGTTCGTAAAGATGTAATTAGAGAAAACGCTTATTTGGTTGTGCAACAGGTACTTTATTCGCGGAGAACATCCAGCATCCATTTGCGGTGGCTCGGCTGTTTGCCTCGCATGCTGGAACACCGTTTTCCTGGCTCCTTCAGAATGGTGCAAGCTGCGAGGTGGACAACAAATGACTTGACAGAAATGTGTGCCGTGCTAGGAATCTGGATCAAGCAACATAACTGGAGGTAGAATATTGTCACAATCTTATTGTTTGCCGATCTTATTGTTGTCGAACGGTAACAAGATTAGACTTTATTCACAGTCCTTTTTCTCTTTTAGCTATGCTGGAAATTTCTTCCCTCAGTGTTGCATGACATTTAGACACCATTGTTTAGGCTGGTGTGCTCCTGTCAAGGATGATGAAGTGTATCGATAATCTAAATTTTTCTTCCCTGATTCGCCTTAATCTTTCAAGGGTAGCTGCATATCACAGATAGGACCTCATTAAACGAAACACATGGCAACCGGTAGTTTGGGAGCCTCGTTCAGAGATGGACGGCATCTGCGGATCTCTGTGGACAGCTTCCGTTGGGCTGTTGTTTACATGATGTTTTAGTTTTTCCTGTAGGCTGAGTATGAGGAGTAGGGACTTGTAATAAAAAGATCACCGACGGGCGCTGATTCTGGATATTATCCTATTGTTCAGGTGGAGATATGCGTATACTGCAATTCTTGAAGAATCGATCAGGCGACGGCGTCGGATGTGGTCCTGGGCATTTATTCAGAAACACCGGCGCATGGTCCGAGATTACATCGTTTTATGGAAGAAACAACTAAGAGGCGAGAAATTCACACAGGAACAGCAGAAAACTTTACAGGTTTGTCAATCGGCTTTTAGCCGTACAATGTTTCAAGTACTAAAACAGCTCATACTGTATCCTTGTCTGGGATGACTTGCATGGTACGACTACGTTTCCAATCATCCTTAGTGCCTGCAGTGTTTTCCACAAATGTCGGTCGTTTCAATCATGTTCTGCCACAGATTTCACAGTCTTGGCCTATTCAGTGTTGATCTGTGATGGCAAGACGGTATCAGGTGAACTTAATGAGCTTCAACCGAAGCGAGCACCTTGATATCCCAATCCCAAGGTGGAACCACGTAAAGAGGACCATTTTGTTCTTTGACACTCGGCTTACAGCAACCGCGTCACGCCCGTTCCGATTGTTATGCAGGTTCTTACACCTCGATCTGACCTGTTTTATTCCTTCTGTATTCTGATTACGTTTCGAAAAGTACTTAGATCCCGCTTGTGCAAGCTGGCACTTTCCAACCTTGACTAGCGGATTATTTTCGGCTATGTGATGTTTTTTTAGTACCGGTAATCCAAAGTCCATGTCTTATTGGCACAACTATTAGCGAATAGCTGGAACGTTGGTCAGTGGTCTGTTGTCTGTTTTACTGTCATAGAGGATCCTTCCCAAAGGTGTTTCTCGTCAGTGGTGACTTACCGTGCAACCCGTCAGGATGCACCCATTACAATTTTCTTCGTAGTAAAGTCTGTTTTAATCAGGAACTACTGTCACTGCTCAGCTAATGTACCTAGTTCATCTGACGTGCTTCATTTGACTAAAATCGTTCTATTGCATTGTTCACTACTCAGTATAGCTTGTTACGGTTGCAGGCTCCTGAGAGTGGAATCAGTTTCATGTTTTTTACAGCCACTCAGTTGCTCAACTACTGCGTAATTTAAAGAAATTTTGAACTTACCGATCAAGTCGCTTCAGCTGGGACCTATGTACATTCGGTTACTTTCTGAAACTGCATAGTATCACTCCGTTATTCTGGCATCTTTTTTTCGCTCGCCTTTTCCAACTTGCTGATGGTAAACCGGTCCTTAGTTCTTCCATGTTCCGGTAGATCAAGCAACATTTGAGCAGAATGTGACGTGTTTGAGGCCAGATGAATGTAGGAGGAGGATATGTAGGTCATCACCCCCAGCTTTTTATTGTTGATGATCATGTATATGGA
>NW_008751695.1:1868076-1880727 GCF_000715545.1 Opisthorchis viverrini
TGTTGATCTGTGATGGCAAGACGGTATCAGGTGAACTTAATGAGCTTCAACCGAAGCGAGCACCTTGATATCCCAATCCCAAGGTGGAACCACGTAAATAGGACCATTTTGTTCTTTGACACTCGGCTTACAGCAACCGCGTCACGCCCGTTCCGATCTGACCTCGATCTGACCTGTTTTATTCCTTCTGTATTCTGATTACGTTTCGAAAAGTACTTAGATCCCGCTTGTGCAAGCTGGCACTTTCCAACCTCGACTAGCGGATTATTTTCGGCTATGTGATGTTTTTTTAGTACCGGTAATCCAAAGTCCATGTCTTATTGGCACAACTATTAGCGAATAGCTGGAACGTTGGTCAGTGGTCTGTTGTCTGTTTTACTGTCATAGAGGATCCTTCCCAAAGGTGTTTCTCGTCAGTGGTGACTTACCGTGCAACCCGTCAGGATGCACCCATTACAATTTTCTTCGTAGTAAAGTCTGTTTTAATCAGGAACTACTGTCACTGCTCAGCTAATGTACCTAGTTCATCTGACGTGCTTCATTTGACTAAAATCGTTCTATTGCATTGTTCACTACTCAGTATAGCTTGTTACGGTTGCAGGCTCCTGAGAGTGGAATCAGTTTCATGTTTTTTACAGCCACTCAGTTGCTCAACTACTGCGTAATTTAAAGAAATTTTGAACTTACCGATCAAGTCGCTTCAGCTGGGACCTATGTACATTCGGTTACTTTCTGAAACTGCATAGTATCACTCCGTTATTCTGGCATCTTTTTTCGCTCGCCTTTTCCAACTTGCTGATGGTAAACCGGTCCTTAGTTCTTCCATGTTCCGGATAGATCAAGCAACATTTGAGCAGAATGTGACGTGTTTGAGGCCAGCTGAATGTAAGAGGAGGATATGTAGGTCATCACCCCCAGCTTTTTATTGTTGATGATCATGTATATGGAGGGATAGTAAGTCCGTCAAAATTCTGCAGAGGAGAACCCCGCCACTCAAATTTAAAACCGACTCAGAAACTGAGCACCAGCTTTGCCCGATTTTGCTGTTCGATACTTTGTGAATTCGTATCTACTTGTCGCCCCATGTTACATGGTGTTTTGGACTTCTTGAAGTTTGTTTTCGGAAAACTTTCTCAAATCCCTACTTGACAGACCCAGTTTGCGCGATGTGCTGTGAATTTAGAAAGAGCGAGCAGAGCCCATTGTCTAGTTATGCTAATTGTCATTTGTCTTGGAAAGTATTTGAACCATATTTCGGGTCAGCAACACATTGTCTCTTCAAGAGAATGCTTATCAACTTAATAGACACAAAGGCAACCTCTGGTTCATCAGTGCGCCTCACCTCAGTTGATCAAGCAACCATGTTTTGACTGGTTTCTGGTGTACTTTGTAAAGTGCTATTACAGGACTGGGTGGGATCAAACCTTAGTCTCATGCTTACTGGTAAATTGATAGGTGTGGCAGACAATCCGGCCCATTTAGATGGCTTCCTGAGTTTTGGCACACTGGTGAAGAATGAAATCACCTCCCGAATCTTGAAGGCCGGGAAAACTTTTGTCCACCTCCGACATTTGTGGTTCAGACCTGACATCAGTCTGACTGCCAAGGGTACTGCTGCTACTTGATCTGTCCCGCTTTATGGATCAGGGATGTAGCCGCTTTATACAGATTATATGTGTTAGAACACCGGGGCACCCGAGGCATCGTGCAGGTCAGATGGTAACATCCGATCAGTAGAACTTAGTTATGACAGGTCGTTTCCAAGAAAGGTAACTCTCCCTCGGTAGGTCAACTAGTCCCACTTCAAAGGCGAAACTGTTTAGGTCATGGTTAGGTCATCCAGCCATGTCCCGTATGGAGACGATCCAGGAAGGTCACTCCATGACCTGGCAATAGAGCGTGCAAGCCCTCATCAGCCGATTCACTGCCGTCTTCCTGGATGGGAACCCTGGGACAAGAGAAATGGAGGGCTAGTGACCTTGACAGACAGCCACGTCAGATAGCCACTTGTGGCTCTGCGTCAGAGCTGTTGCTTTCAGCGCATGGCTCTCTGACTCTCTGTCTTATCGGAAAAATATTTAACGTTAACTGAGCCATCAATTTCAGCGCTTGGCTGTCATACTTTTATTCTTCTCACTCAGTGTGAACAAAACCATGGCTTCTCTACCATGATACACGGTTTTTGACAGACGGCCACGTCAGATAGCCACTTGTGGCTCTGCGTCAGAGCTGTTGCTTTCAGCGCATGGCTCTCTGACTCTCTGTCTTATCGGAAAAATATTTAACGTTAACTGAGCCATCAATTTCAGCGCTTGGCTGTCATACTTTTATTCTTCTCACTCAGTGTGAACAAAACCATGGCTTCTCTACCATGATACACGGTTTGTAGCTAAATAACTGAACTGCACTGAGCCTGGCATGCTGTATGAAGACCAACATTTGAGTGAACACAGTCATTGGTCTCTGAGCATCTTTCTCGTGTAACAGATGTTTACACACAAGTTAAAGTGTGGCGAAGTGGTTTTCGGACGAACCAATGATACGATTATGTCGGTGCATCCTAACCTTTTGTGCACCCTAAATGCTTTCCAGTCTACTATGAGCGGTCATCCGTCCCCTAAGTTTACTGGGTCAAAACAATGATAGTGATAATTAATTAATTATTAATTGCTGTTAATCGTTTTAACTAGGGCCCCTGTACCATCAATATACGGTCTGCAGCCGACGATGTTAATGACACTGAAACCAGTGTGCGCTTCCTTGTACTGTTGGCGGCACGTATTTGATTTGTTACTTCTTCCAAACTTAAAGGCTATTAAAGGACTCATCACAGAGTCCTCCCCACCGTTCTCAATCCGCTTATATTATCATGATCAACGAGTGCAAACCTCAAACGGTGACCGAGTGGTTGTTATCTTTCCTTTATAGAGGTCTATTCACCATCACTTCATTCTCTCCAAACTGGAATATATGGTGTTTTTGGACCTCGTCGTTTGATCGCTCATCTGATCTCTTACATTATTTGGCTCTTTTTTACGGTATCTGCGCTCCTACTTTACATCAGGCGGAGACAGCACATTTTAGAGGTTTGAAGTAGTCGACTTAGTTTCATACTCAGGTTTGGGCCCTCGGAGCGAGTGTAACGCGAAAACGGCTAGGACTGTCGTTACATGCAATCAAAGCGCATTCAGTTTTTCGTCAACTGTTGTGATTTTTTTGGTGAAGACTTTCAGTGATTGACTCAAAGCAGTTTGGAAAGCGTCGGGCGGTGCTGACTCCCTGTGATCTGCCACTACCAGCATGAACATAGTGGACAATAGAACCAAAAAATATGCCAAATGTTAATGAGGACGAGAGTCAGGTTGTCTGAATACCAGTATTTCAGCTACTGTTGTCCTAACGGCTTGAGAGCATCATCCCACCTGAATCCTTGAACTTCCTTTCCCCTTGTTGAAGACCGCTAGCTTAGGTTGGCAAGTGGTCTTACATACGGCACCGCTGAAGTGCTCTGAACGGTCGTCAGTAAATGTCCAATTATAAGTGTCAGAAGATAACTACGGTGGCAGCATCACTGTCGACGTGGGACGAATGATCTCCCCAGGGCAGATGTCCCTCATTTTCGCCTTTTTCTTACCAACCCACTGCATTCGTGTCTTACAGAAGGATTTTACTCTTACTCTTATCTATGACTTTGGTGCTTTCCCTTACGTTCCCTTACGTTCCCTTACGATGCGTTTGATTTACAGGACTATGAAGACGTGCTCGATGTGTTCAACATTGTACTTTGCCGACAGCAGGCTGAACTTCAAGTGAGTTATTTGGTTCTATACTCATCGCACTTTTTCGTGGCCAGGTCGTTATTTGCCCTTTGCTTTGATTGTAGTTGTTTGCAAATAGTACCCCCAAAGTGCTTGCTTTTCGGGGTTTTCAATTTAATCCTGTCCTTTTGAAGCTTCAAGGTGAGCACCTTTAGTTTGCTCATCAGTTTACCTAGCTCGGTGCGTTCACAAGCCTTGATTTCACTAATATGTGTGTGAATTCAGTGCAAATGTTATCGAAGCAGAACCGGTGTCATTTGTTACGTTAGTAACTACATTCCTTGAAAATAAATGGCCACGTGCGCAATGTAATCATGAGAACAGTCCTCATATTTTGTCTGTGGTCTCCGGAAGACAGAAGCGAGTAATTGGCAGAGTCAGGTTCGTCTGCACGTACTACGCATTTCTCACTACCATCTTCATAAGACGGCGTTTTCTAAACCGAACACTTAACGAAAGCTTCACGGGAGATAAGATGTGATGTTGTGGTGCGAAACGAAGGTAGTCACATTCAAAGTGGGATATATAGCGTCTTTCCGGCAGCGTTACTTTTGATTCTTCTTGCAGGTGACTAGGAACTGCAACATACGGCACATAGCCGATCTCACTGAATAGCACACATTCATTTGCTAAGTCATCTGGCTTAATTTTGCTTGTCGTTGTGAGTTAGGCTGCGGGTGATGCTTGGTCAGTCGTGCTGGTGGCGTTGTAGCCAGACATGGTGCTCAGATGAATTTAGTTTATCCCGTTTCAGGAGTGCTGGCGCGTTGTCATTGATAGCTTTTGATTTTTTAAAAGCTGAATTACCTCCCTTTTGTACTTTTTAATCATGGTTGTATGGTAATGAAGCGCCACTATTCACTACTAATGTATTGCTGTTGATCGTGGTGATGACATTACCTCCAAGTACGTGTTTCGCATCAACTCTACCCGACGTCTCTTGTCCCCGGTGCTTTCTGAGTTCTTTTCACCTCTTGTGGTTCCATGCTACCTTGCTGATGAGACCGATAACTACCCAGTTTTTGGTGTGCCTTACTACTCACACTAATTGAATAGAATGGCCGGTCGATTTGTAATTGACGATGTACACTTTCCTCAACCTTTGAATGAACGAAGTTTGTATATAGTCGTCGATCACGTGTGTCCCGCTTTATATTATTGGAAGCGTTTTATCCCCACAACTTGTTTAGAAGCTACCGGATATCCCTCATGTCTTCCAACAGTCACTCCTCACCTGGAGTTTCGATTTTTACTGTCGAATCCATAGTGAGAGATGTTGCCCAGGAAGTTAAGAGTGTCCAGTATCTTGATTCAAGTTAAGTTCGAGTAGGAACGGAAATAAAGCGCATACCTATATCCAGAAAGTCTGAATTTCGAGTCCAGCACCTGCAATTCCGAGTACTACTGTGTTCAACTGGAACCCCCACCTACCTAATTTCTACGGACTGTATGGCGCCCTCAATGGCGCTCATGCATCCATACTATTGCCTTTAATGCATAGCTCCCTTCTCGAGTCCCCGCACTTAGCAGTCCACTGACAGTGCTGTATTTACGCACGAATTTATCAACTCCCGCCTCCAACGCGCAGCTACCTACCCCACCTCCCTAAATCATCGATGAAAGAAACCACTATACGACAAGTACGCGGTTACTATAGCTGACAATGATGATGGCAGTAACGTGTCAAAAATAAGACCAATCCGGGGCACCAACGAACCATGAATAAACAATCAATGAGTCTGTTTGGATTCTTGACTGGTATTTTCAAAGGGGAACTCAGTGTACGTATTCCTCATTGCTTCAGTTTCACACTGCTGTGAAAAATTTAGTAGATATATTTAGGTTTAACACTACGCGGCCATCATCGTATGGAAAGAGGATACCACGCTGAGGTACCGAAATTTGGATAGAAACAATCGAAAGCTTAGTATCGGGGACCTCTGAGATTGACCCCTGAGTTATCTCATGCTTTCGTCATATTGATCAGCTTACCTGTTATAGATTTGTGTGGTAAAAATGGTGTTTTTCAGCGAAAGCAAGATGTGACCTTACTACTTTAGCGTAAATTGTGCATCCAACTACCCAGTCTTACCAGATTTCTGGGACTTGATGTATAAAAGGCAAGCAAACACGTGTTCGTGCTTTTCAGCTTGCTGTACCCCCCACGATCCTAACTTATTTACCTATTCTGATATGTTGGAAGTCTCATGATTGCGGTCAATGCTGACAGACCGTTGGTCTCGAATCTGTTTCAAATAGGTTTTTTTCTGGGGGGCAGCATTCTTTGAATAGTTTTGAAAGATTCGATGTCTGATAGTAGCTCGATCGTCGGCTCACGGTTATCCCTCGCCGGATACATCTTTGGGCAACTTGGGAGCCACGGTTTTCCATATCATGGAGCACTGGACTGAATGTTGGTTTATAAAATCACTGCCATCACTTCGTTTGTTTTCACTCTAAGCCGAGTGAGCAGAAGGTGAAAAAGCGTCGTTTCCAACTGAAGAGGGTAAGTCATGCACAACTTGCCCCTCTATGTACATCTGCATTCCTTTTGTGTTGTTGCTGGTCAGAAGCCAGTTGAACGCGGGCTCTTGTGCTTGCAGTATAGTTATTTTGGCTGCACCTAACCGGACACGTTGTGGGTTATATGAATTCCAGTCATCCACGGATTATGGCGTGTGTGTCACGGTTGCTGAATTTTGTTTGTATCTCATGGGACACACAGACTCCGTTGTGATGGTTGTGTTTATGGAAAATTTGTTGTTTGTCAAGTACTACTGTTGGTTCCGGGAATCGTATTGGAATGTTTGTTTGACCTGCCGTGCCCGAGGTCTCCCTCGTTGTGATGCTTGAATAGACTGAGCATACACATTCAAGAACCATAAATTGTTGTGCCGTATTCGGAGACGTAGTGCATCTGATTGGGGTGAGTACGTGCAATAGAGCGCTCGACTTTTCGGAGGGACACCCATTAGTCAAGCTTACACGTGAGAATATTTAACTGGGTTGTTAACGCAGTTCCGAAGGCTCTTAAGTACCATATCTTTCGTTTAATTGTGCATTTCCACATCTGCATGTTGAGGTATGAGGGCAACACTATGAACGCGTAATAGGTCGGTTATTCAGTCAATCATATGTCCTGTGCGACATCTGTCACAGACTGGTGCCTCTGCCAGGATTTGCCTCATTTTAACTGTATTTTGCAGAGCACCGGGAAGCCTATTGGTTTGTTTGAAACAAGCTATTCTCTCTGGTCCGCATGGTTCCGTATGCCCCATAAATGGCCCGATTTTCGTGTGTCGTACCTGCGGTGTTGTATGTTTTGATTTTTTGGCATATTGCCGTCAGGATTCCACGGTATCACGTAGGACAAATCCATTGGTACATTTAACCATCATGAGAGGAAATTAAGTCCATATATCACCCGGTTTCATAACCCCGAACACTGATGCACATTTTTATTTATAGCGTGATACTCTTCGTTTGCCTTTCTTCTTGCATATGCTTGTTAACGCTAATCGTTTTCGCATTTATCATCAGACCCTGACAGCAAAAACACGTGGCATTATGTTTTGAAGCACATACTCTGGATGTATATTTTTCGGATTTTAGTTTTTCTTCCTTTTCTTCCTTTTTTGTTTCTTTTCTTTCGGCAGAATTATACTGCTAACCATTACTGCTAACCAAATCAACTTTTATCGATTTAAACGCGTCAAAATGTCGCATCGGTCTCACGTACTTTTTTCATAACTATGAGCTGCTAAAGTGAAAGTTACCGGCATTTTGGCTCAGGTCTAATCGTTCTCGGCATCTCAGACCACAGTTCATTTAAGCCTTTAGGCTACTGACAATGTACATTAGTTTCAACTTTTACAATGTTGTTCAGTATCAAGATAGGTAGGGGGTACTGGGCGATGGTTCTAACACATCTGATAAAACCGAGTGTCAATATTCGTTTGTGTATCTTGTTCTGAGATCACATTGTTAGCAACAGGAGTTTCAACCACCTATGCATCAAAATGGGAAATGCTATTCTTACTATGTTCCAAGGAGAGTGGCTGGGATTTCCTTTTCTATTCTTAATTCAGGAATTGAAGAGGAGACTGTTCGAGGGTTGAAATCAGTTTGTATGTCGGACACGAAATTGCTTTGCCTTTCTGTTAGGGTGGACTTTAACGTTATCGATCCTTTGACGTCCGAAAACTGCATAATAAGCTTTTCGGTTTGCACCACAACCTCCACGTCCAACCAGTGAGAATAGTTTGGTTTCTGAGGAATGCTTCTTTCGAACCTACCCACCTATACGAACTAGGGGGTCTCAGAACATTTAAATCACTATTTAGCTAACTGGGCTAATCATTTATCTGACAGTCTAGTCCGAAGCTAGGTGATCTGCCTCGTCGGTTGCAAACCGTAAACCGATGTGGTCACTACAGTATAAACTCGAAATCTTTAGCATCAATGGGGCATTGTTGGGCAGCCAGGGTCAATCCAGTTTCCGCTCATGAAATATGTTGATACAAGTCATCATTTTTATTTGGAATTATGTGCTAATCTCAATTAACCCAAAATTCGATTCGCTACTGAACTGAATATTACAGTATTAGACCGAAAAACAAAACTAAAGGCTTGCATCGTGCAACTTTTCCAGTGGGTCGGGCACACCAATCACATCGCTCAAGTGTGAACATGTTCGCCTGTTCAGACGTGATAATTCAGATCCGTCCAACGTGCGTTGGTGGAGTAGTGGTTACACGCTCGCCTCGCATGTCAGATGTCCGGGGTTCAACTCCCGGCACGGCCATTGGATATGCACTGCTGATGAGCTCTAATGAGAGCGAAACTCGAGTCCAGTGCTTCCCTTTGGTGTGGACTCACCGGAATAATTACGCCAGAACAGGAACACGGCGGTTCAAACGAGTGGTGTGGCTATTGACAAAGATTGAAAAAGCACTTTCCTGTTGGTGCTGTTCGTAGTTTAGTTGTGTTGATTATTCCTTTATCCTTCAGAAAGGTAACTTTGTGGTACACATGCGTTTCGTGCCGTGTTACTACTAGGCATTTGATTTATGATTTTCCCTTAGGACTTCCTTCACTTTCTCCTTTTTTGCAGTCACTGAAAATATGTCGTCACTCTGGGTAGCTCCTTGAATGTGCGCCACTTTAATGAGGCCATATTAATCTCTATACATAAACCAACTTGTTTCAATACGTGAGTAGCAGAATTTTTACAGTTTTGCTCAGTGAGTCTCGTTAGCCCTTGGCCAAACAGACGACACTTCCTGTATGCTGTCTATCGACAATTACGCCTCACTTGGAACATGAGTGATGGACACTTTTTTGCTGTTCCACGGCTGAATTACCTCTATTACGCGTTTTTGAAAATGGTCACGACCGTCGATTCATACCACTTGACTCTGATGGTCCTTCGGGTGGCATGGCAGCTAGGCACCGGAAGGGCGCTACAGCTGAACGGAACGCTTTCTTTCTGACGGTCCCTTCCACCCAGCTAGAGAAAATAAGTTAGACAAGCACTGACTAAGGACCAGCACTTCGGTGACGCTTGACGGAGAGGAATAGGCATACGTGGATTTTCGAAGCCGTGAAACGTTCCAGTTTCACTGTTCAAGGATCTGAAATGGGTCAGGAATCCGGTTGTGATACTGTAGATTGCCACTTTTTGTTAAAATTGTTTAGCTTAACGCTTTAGGCATTCTTTTTAGGGACGAGCGAACCGTGTGATTGTTTCACCCACCATAGGCCTCACGTATGTTGGGATAGCTTTCGCGCAGAGCTTCTCGCCTTTCTCGTCTCTTCCTCCTCCTACATCTGAACCCACTGACATTCAGAATCTGTGCAGATATTCTTTTTCATCTAAGGCCTGACAGTGCTTCGTGTTGTATTGTAATCCAGGAGGACTACGTGTCCGAACTACTAGGAAGCTTATGGTTTCGCTGGACGTCCATTCATCAACATTATCATCATAGACAGCATAACATCAGTGTTCAGGACTGGTCTGTCTCTGCCGGTGCTTGGACGGAGTTGATTACCCCGTTTTGCAAGCTAAGCGCGTAGCATCCTGAAGGTTTGATGATAGTACTTCCCGGTAAGGGAAGGAGGAATGTCCAGGAGATATTTCATCAGGTGGTTGAGGTAGACATGGCTCACATTAGGGTCCGGGAGGTTCTCGATGGCCAAGCGAGGTGCTCGCGCCCGGAAAGAGCAAAGAGGACAAGCGCATGATCAGAATTCACACAAGTGTTCCTGGATGAGCGGCATCCAGTGGTTGATCCACTCCACCAGTGGCGATGTGGTCTTTCTGTGTTGAGGATGGTGACACCATGTGGTCAAGCGATTTCGGTTGTTTTGGGATTTAGCTGCAGCAGGCCTTCGTGCACCTTGATTTCGGTCCAAAATGAGTACTTAATTGAGCCACAGTAGTGCTTAACCTACTTGCTTACGCATTCATATTCTCAACAATCACAACAGTCTATGAACGTTCATAGCCTCGTAAAAAAACAGGCTTTGAGAGTACCGGAACTTCACTCTGAGTCTTAACAGATGAACAGACAGTGATTATTGACGCGTTTACGGGATAGTCAGGCGGACGTTGCCACACGGTCCGCAAGTAGGAGTCTGTCATCAGACAGAGGTCCTTCAGATTGATGGCTTAAAATACTAGAGCCCCTNTGCTCGCATCTTGTGCGCCCGGAAAAGAGCAAAGAGGACTGGAAGTGATAAGAAACCGATGATTAGGTCAGTTCGGCAACCTACTTTGGTCGTTTCCGAGGGATAACACTTACCAACGGAAAGTGAGCGCTGTCGTTTAGTCTGTTTCAGAGTGCGAACCTTAAAGGCTACTGGATGAACTGAATTGGGGTTTTAAGAATGACTGAAATGTCTACCGCCGTGGCGTCCGAGTGAGATGTAGATATTATAGCTAACAGGAATGGGCGGTGAACAGTTTGGTCAGTCCTTAAGAATGATCCTACGGGGGTATGGCTAGCAACAGGGTAAGGAGGGACAAAGCAACGGATTTGTGGGGGAGAGGACGCATCAATGGTAGCACTTTTCCGCTTATCCACCTTGGTGTATGAATGAAGTAAGGTGAACCGATCAATGCGCACTGTGAAGTGTTCATCAGCCGCTGCTGTCTAACATGTAATACCAAATATCTAAGATTTGCATTTTTCGATTTTATCTCACTTTGCACTACGCGGAGACTGTTCTCCTTGATGTGCACTTGCCCATTTTACCTATCACCCTTTACTCTGAAAGCATGTAAGCTGTTTTATTCATTGCAATAGCACAATCAAGGTAAAAGCAAGGAAGCAGCAGAGAAAGCAAAAGGTAGCAGAATGTTCAGGTGGTTTTCGCGTTCACCGTCTATTTCATCGGATACCAGTTCCTCAACGGATTCGTCCCAATCGGATGCTGACGTTATCATGAAGCGACTGCAATCCGAGATGACTGCTGAGGAGAAAGCCCGCCTCTATGAGGCAATTAATTACTCGGAGGCGGTCGCTGCACCTGGGAAGTTTCCACCGACATACGTTTCCATGGTAATTTCGGTCGCCTTGCGTCAGTTGAGCTTCATCCTTCTGGACGACAAACTCAGGTATGCTGGATGTTTGTTGCTCGTTTTCTAGCCTTCGTTTTGACTTTTCGAAGGGTTCCCCGTGTAACCCGTTAGGAATTTCCGCGAAATACGTTCCGATGCAAATACTCGATTTGCCATTGTAACCTCACTTCTGCTGACTTGTATTCGTGGTCCTGTCCATTGCATATTTACTGAACTAGTGTTCTACGTCATCCTAATGCTACTTACTACTCACCTGTCTTCATCCTGTTTCCAGCGATCCACAAATTCTCAAAGTTGCCGTAAGCAAATTGACAGCTGACGTTGAACAGCGATCGGGCGACCAAGCGCTGGGGTAAGTAGGAACGAAATTTTTCGGTTTTTCTGTATTTTATGGGATATTTTGGACGGCATCTTTTTCTTTCAGTTTCCGAAAAAACTGTTTCGATTCAATGTATTTTTGTGCTGGGATTCCATTTAAATATCGTTTGCTTTCCTCGTAATCAGTTGGTCTTATTGTACTGGTGGGTAAGGACCATTATCACTCAATTCATTCATAACTGAACTACCATATAACCGTGAGAAAAGAAAGCCCTAGTAATGAGTGGTAAGGAAAGGGAAAGGTAGGGACCTAGTGCAAAGGAATCCTATGCCTCCTATGCCTAAGACCTTCAAGAGTAAGTTGTCTACACGTCTGAACAACAACAATGAAGTAAGCAATTCTCGAAGCAAGACTCTATCAATGGGATTAGTGAAGCGTGCTTCGCGCACCTCGTTCGATTTACATCCGGTATACAGCAACAGGTGAACCGTAGCAGACGGTCCGACTAAGACATTTCGTCGTGTGCGCCCGGGGGTAGGTTACATGCCATATCCTGCAGGGTTTTTGGGTGCGCACAGGAAAGACTACCTACAAACCTCAAGGATGTATTCCTAATCCATAAAGTCTGAGAAAACTACAATTGTTGATTGGTGATGTGTGTGACCCCACTCATGTATTCGATGTAATGTAGAGGAATAGTTGATGCATCTTCCTATAGATCGAAATCCTATTACCGCTATTGGACTAGCGTTTCACCTACTGTGGTTGAGCGTCACAATATAGGGGAATCCAATAGCAATCTGATGTTTACACTAGACCCTGTCGATACTTCGCAGACACTGTTGGTCAATCATCATCATCATCATCAACGACAGCATGACATCAGTGCTCAACACCAATGCTTCACTGCCGTACAGCCATGACTTATTTGA
>NW_008751695.1:1883413-1887899 GCF_000715545.1 Opisthorchis viverrini
CAAGTGGCTAAACGACTTCGGCTATTTCGTTAGTTAGTTAGTATCGTCCTCCTGTCTAGGTGTGGGCGCCCTGGCAGTATCCCAGCCCTCGTACAACCATGACCTACACAACTAACAATATTCTCATGCCACATCGGCCGTCGCGTGGTGCCATCAGCCGGGTCGCCTTACTTGCTGCATACAGCAGGGCGGGTAAGCGAAAACATGCTGTTGGTCAAACACCTGTTGTACATCCTATGCATGTAAGGGCCGCGTTTTTCATCCGTAAGGCACCGTGGATCGTGCTGTTATAGCATATACTTCACCTTCGAAAACCATGTCACGGCGACACCATAATAGGTGTTGGAGGTTGGTAAAAGCCGCATAACCTTCCCGGTTCGATACCTGACCTCGTTTTCATTTTTCCTGAAACTATACAACTGCTCTGGTAATTAAAATCCATCCACCACATCGTTGCCCCCAAGCGTCCAGTCTTGTAGCTGTATTCTACACCGTATAAGTGTGAAGCTCACACCAAATCACACGGCGGAATCAGGTTCTTTAAAATGGGTTGCATCTCTGAAGGAACCAGAACTAAGGGGAGCAATATCTTCTGTATATTCACTATCGGTAAGTGGATGCTGCGGGAGGATTTCGTTCTCCGAGCGTGAGCTAGAAGCAGGGAAGTTTGAAGCAGCGCATCAGAAACAAAGTTGAATAGCATTGGTGAGTTCGGGGAGCCTTGTCTTATGCCACTGGAGGCGGTGACTTCAACCGAAATCTTGCTGTACGCACCTGTACGCACCCAAAGGAGTTGGCCTATAGTGCATTTATGAGGGATGAAAATTCAGTAAGGATCGTCAAGCATAGCCATAGTCTCTGACGGTTTGTAGAGTTGAAAGCAACCTTTAGATCAAGAACATCCGACCATCATTGGACTTTCGAAAGTCTGATGCTGTTAAAAAACCTGTCTTACTTTCAGGGTTTGGTGGATGCATTCTCGAACAGGGCGAAACCCAATTCTTTCCTCACAAATTTGTCTCTCCCGGTTATCGGTCCACTTGCGATAATTATGGCCTGAGACAATCTTGAGTGCTATGCTTACTAGGATGGTGGGCTGGTTTTCATATGAATTTCTTGCACCCTGCCTGGGGCACTCCATTTCACCGGTGTTCTGCTTTCGTCCCCTGAAGGAATCGGATTTTCGGACATAGATCTTGATCAGCTATCTAACCGTCTGCGTTTCATGAACGTTAGTTGGTTTTGACATATGTGTTTCCACAGAAGACACCAAACTATTAGACGTTCATTTATGAGATAATTCGATCGAAGCGTACATGTTTCTTTACAAGCCTTTCACGCATTTGGTGTTTCTTCATCTTGGATAGCTTCCCACTCCTGACTGGATGTAGTATAGCTCCTCCAAGATGGGCCACGACGAGAGTTGGGTAAGAAGCCATCGCACAAGTGGTTCTGTTCGGTTGAAGCACCACCGAGCAATAGCTGATGAAAAAGATCTTAGGAATGTCATCTGTTTGGAGGATTCTCTTGAGATTTTTTCGCTTGTTCTGTATCGAGCCCCTCTGATCACCGATTATCTTTAGAGATGATTGGCGCCCAAGGTGACACTTAGATACACTCAATTTTTTCGTTTGACTATGAGGTTTGATCCTGAATTTCTTCATATTACAGTTTGCATGAAACAATCTCCTCTCTTGGATACACCTCCGAAAAGAATTTTCCCACTTCAAACGCCAACGAGCCATATGGAATCTTGTCTATAGTAATATCTACCATAGCCAGGAACTATGAACCATGATCCACTCACTTGCCTGGATTGGTATATATAAGATTCGTCTTCATCTTAGTTTTATTGGTTCTATGATCTTTGTTTTCGTTCAGCAACCAAAACGTCATTTACTGTTTATGTGTGCTCTGCCATGAAATTATTTCCCTCTTTTCAGCGTCAAGATTAGCCTCGGTAGTTTGGAAGCATTAGGCGCTTGCCCTTCTCTTGAGCAGGCCAAATTGGCTCGTTCTTCGAACCGCCCGTTGATAATCAGCAGTTCTGCAGTGCAGCTGTCATCGGAACAAACTAAACATGAAATTGCAGATAAACACGAGGAATTACTGCTTGTGGAGTTTGAGAAGAATCCACTGGATCGGCGGGCAGATCAACGGGCTCTTGTACGCGCTTCACCCTTGCAAATTGTTTATGATGCTGAAACTATCAACAAGATTGTTCACTTCCTGACCCCTCCCAAAGATATTCGCTTACAAGAGTGAGTCTGTATCCTCATCAGAGGGTTTCAAGTTGTCGCTAATGGAATCACTCTCCAGCCTCTAGCACTGTGTAGTAACTGGTAGGCATCGCTTTTGCTGCATTCGGTCCGGCATTGCACGTGAATACGAACTACTCGGTTGCGGCATTATCTTTTTGCATCAGTAGTATCTGTCGCCGCGCAGGCATTGCTGTTCCACTTTGGTCCCTTCAAAGCCATGTCCATTTGACCAGTAGAAATGTCACCTTAGCGTCAGTTTAGTCTGGATGCGGTACTCGGCTGCATATATTTCGACGCCGCTTATAAGGGTTAAAGACCCTGGCCTTTACCGTTGAATTTCAGGTTTCAAATATTTTTTACAGCGCGTAGTCAACTTTCTGTCCCTTCTCACCTGAGTTGTCTGTCTGGTCGTATGAAACTCGTGCTTGGATGGTCGCTCTTAATATACTCTTGTCGACAGTGGTACTCTTTTATACAACAGACTAGCTGTACAGCTGTCTTCATTGCACATAGCCAAACTCGTTCTTTACATATACGCATGTTTTTTTTACGGATTCAGGCTGATGAACTCAATTATTTGTTGCTTCCATTTATGGCTGACTTTACTTTTTCCCCCCTGCATTCGCACTGTCCTCAGACTATCGAGTCAGGTGATGTCTTCTCTTGAAGATGTGAAGGAAGTGACGGTGAGTGGCCTGAGACATCTGGTCAGTCAAAGGGCGTATACTGAAGTTCAGATCGATGTTCGTCCCAGTTACTTCATTCTTCCAGATAACGGTGTGTTTAGAAGGTGGGTCGTGATTCGGACAACTACTGACCTTAAAATGCCTTGTGTCAAAGACTAGCCACGCGAATTTGTCCCACTTTCGCTATAGGCTATTTTGTACGCTACTCTCGAACTGTTACATTTAACTCATACCATGTCCTCTGGATTTCAGAGAGTGCCGTCTGCTGCTTGTGGATTTGGGCAGCCTAACTGTTCGATCTAGCCCGACCAAATCACAGCAGAAGCTGGCACTGAAAAAAGGGGAGAGTGAAGTCCCGATTGGTACGGATGCCTTGGCATCGCTTGGTCCTCAGTCTCGGAAAGCAGCACACCCCACGTTTGAGGAACTTAAGGAAGATGCGTACGATGTTTACGCGATAGCTATTTCCTCGATGCAAGTGATCATGGTGGAAAAGGGTGAGTGGTTTACTTTGAGTTTCAGTTGTGCTGCAAGTTATGCTGTGTCGAATTTTTTTCGTTCATTGTGTTTTTTTTCTGAATAGACGAAGACTGGCGTGTTTTGCGTGAGAACAACAAGTCACCGAGTCATGTTCTTCGACCGTTGGGGATGAACTTCAACTTGAAGCGTTGTCTCCTTCACAATGATATCAATTTGCCCGGGTGGGTTGAATTTTTGAATTTCCTTCAATCGAGTTACCAGCCCTAGCCCACCAGAGATGTAGAAGGAAGTTCTTTGTTTCAGAAAAGTTCGGGATACATTTAGTGAATTTATTGTTTTCCGAAATTTTCTGGAATGCCGATTTCGTTAACCATTTTAGACTTTTTTTTGTATCGAAAATCAATTCTTAATCTCATTCAATCTATACTTCATTTATTGTTGAACGCCCTGGGATACCCATAAAGCTGGGTTCACAGCGACCATGCAAGGATGACTTTTTGGCATATATTCAACCAAGCAAATTGCGAAACGTTTTATAGACATGACTGAATGAAAACCGCGTAACCTTGGTTGACCTTGATGGTGTGTTACAACCTACCCAAAATGTACCGGTAGCGTGGTTCACAAGGCTCGGACAACTGATCAGACCTAGGTTAGTCCGTGTGAGAGCGGTGGTGGATCAGTTGCGCGCATCAAGTCCGTTGCTCAAGTTAACACCGATAGATGAAGACCGCCCCGTGGTGACATTGAATGTCCACTCGGTAGTCTATGTCCCGAGGGAGCAAAACGAACGGGCGTACAGATGGTTAAACGGCCGCTGTAGTCATGCCCGGATGGACCACGTGACCCAAGTTCTGTCAGTCGCTTTAGTTGCTCCCTGAGTAGCGCTCCCATTTCAGCTTTTGGGTAGGCCGTGCTGTGTGCTCACATGAGGTGTTTTTCACTTGACTGTTTTGGCTGGAAAATATTCTTGCAATTCGATCGCTATGACCCTGTCTTTTTTGTAACAGCCGTTTCGAAATGAATCGGGGGGGGGGGGGGTCTTGTACGGGCCCGTCC
>NW_008751695.1:1887983-1898807 GCF_000715545.1 Opisthorchis viverrini
TAGAAGTGAGTCGGGGGTGGGGGTGTGGGTTCGTTCACGTGCCTGATCAGTCAGAATCATATATACTGCTTGAAACCTAAAGCTTTGGGTAATACTCAGTGATTTTGTTTACCGCTCCTCCTTTTAGAATCCTCATTGATGGCTGCCTGCCCGTGTTTAGTGTGGATCTGAACGACAAAATTGTGAAATCCTTGTTTGAACTGGTCACCAACGTACCTTTTCCTGAACCTGACAAACGACTGACAACTCCAGAGAGCCCCTCAGATGTTCTTAAGGTAAGTGATGACGTTTGACTATATTTTAACTGTCGACTTCTGAGACCGCTCTTGATCACGATCTCGTTTCAACAAACTTGCGTGTAGTCATGAATACTCACTGCCCTGCTATCCGAATTCGGAGCATTCGATTTCACCAGACGAATTTTTTTATTGCGCGATCATATTACCATTGAACCCTTCAGTGACAGCTTCGTCTTTTGTCTCATCGGTTTACGTTAAACAGGATGCTGTTGTTCTCCCCGGTGCGATCCCATCTCGAGACGTATTGCGTGCTGCTCGTCAACTAAATCGCAGTGCCAGTATGTCAACCGTGGGCAGCTGGTTTTCAGATAATCTGGATGAGTTGGAGGAGGGTGAGGAAGAAGATGCTGACTTGCTGTCCGACCACAGCGACGATGAACCGGGCGATGAGGGCCCAAGAGAAGATCAATCTTTAGCCACCCGCTCTTCCAATTTGGACAGTGGGGTTGAAGGGGATGATGTGCGAATCAAAGCAAACAAGGTATGAAATACCCAATTTTTCTGTTCTACTTCATTGTGGTCCAAAAACAGTATTGAAGTCAGTCTGCGTGAAGTGTTATCAAATTATACTTCTCGCCTTCCTTGTTTCGGCCTGGCTATCGACCTTTCAAAGCAACGTTAATGTGACATCTAGCCATCTTTAGTCGTCCAGTAAAGAATCGATCATTATAACTGATTTTTATTGATGTTTGGGGGCGAGATGGCTCAGTGGTTAGAACGCGGATTTACTGGAAGGTTCGTGGCTCGAACCCGACCTCTGTATCTCGACTTCCCCTGTCTAGGCTTGGGCAACCTAGCAGCATTCCAGCCTTCGTGTTTCCTTCGGCTGGCATGGCAGCCAGACACCGAAAGGGTGTTACAGCTGAACGATTATCTATCATTATTTCATTTGCTGATGTTTTACTAGTGTTCACTGACAGCTGGGACTATTATTGTTGGCGAGAACTGGTTTGTTCACTCTAGGCAGGTGAGACAGTGGACATTCAAACGCTCTGTTATCCGTTAGGAAGTGAATGTGTTTTATCGGTATCCGCTGATTATAGTGTCCGGAAAGCGTCAGTTTAACAGAACGGAGTGTCCAGTTTTCAAATGCTATCAATCCTTCTCTGCGGTGTGTAAAACTCGCTTTTCCGTGAAGAAAATACATACGTACACCAGCACACATACACTAGCTAACGGACGCAATGAGCAGTGATTTGTCAGTGGTATAGATGGATGCTCAATAACCGATCGACTGAAAATGTGCGGTCTCCACTGGCTAAATAGCGTTCTAGAGAGAGCCGACCCTCCGCCCAGCGTTGTTTGTCAGTTTCCAAATTTAAGATTAGCGATCAGCGGATGCAATGGTGATGAGCTGTGCAAACCTTGACCGTACCGCTTCGCGAAATCGTTGTTGGTTCTCTACCAGACTGGGAATCAGGTAGCACCCACAATTGGTGGTTGGAGGCACCTTCCGATATGGAGATGTGTCTAATCATATCCTTGGTTCGTATCCGGATACCAGTCGCCCCTAATGACCGAACATCACATCATTTGGACGGATGTGTCACGTGCAGGGTACGGACCAAACGAAGGCATGCCCTGATTGGTCAGAATGCCAGCCATTCCGGGTCGAGCGTTTTGGACTCTATGCTTCTCGTCCCCTCACGGAGATTCTAGCACCACCTTGTGGAACTCTCTGTGATTACCCTATAAATACAGTTGTAGTAATCTTTCTTTGTCTCTAAAAAGGGCTGTCTAGAGCTACCGTGCCTTTTGGTGTACCCTAGTGGGCGGAGCAGAAAGCCAACGGACCGATACAGAGTTGCACTACCGTCCACCAAGTCGCAACAGTTCGAGTATTCTGTGTCCGATACCGCGGTTTTCATTACAATTTTTCCTCTTGTGTGACTACGTGAGGCGACTGGACAAAGATGACCATCAAAGGTCTGTTGAACGAGTAGTACTTTTTTAGAAATTCTCTCCTTAGATAAACAACATACCTGTGTAATCATTCATCTGAACGCATGATAAATTTTCGCTTTGGCGTAGTTTTCTATCAGGCTTTGACGGTAAATTCACACCACCTTCACTTCTCTTCTTACCAGGCAGCTCGAAGAATGCAACGGGAGGCGGCCATTCGTCGCCGTCGAAGTGCTAATTTGATTGATCTCAAAATAGAATTCGTGGTACGCATGGTAAGTATGGCGTATTTGACCGATTAATGTTTTCTAATGGGTATGATCTCAGGTGGGACAGTTGGACAAGTGGAAGCGGAAGTGCCCTTCACTGTTTCTTCGTTTCACTTTATTGTACCTTACTGCTGTTCGGTTGGTTGCCCATTCGCACTAAATTTGCATAGAGTATTGAATCAGCTTTTTTCTACCATTGTTTTTGATTCGGGTGACCTTCGGGTGCTCTACCGGTGTACGAAAGGCGGCCAAAAGATCCGCTGGTGTTTTTTGCACATGCCAGCCGTTCGCTTAAAGAGTGCTGTGCAACGTGGAAGGTAACCCACGCTGAGAGCGGTATACTTATGCCTATATTTCTATTCCATCTTGGGCGGAAAGCATTGAACACATGCCACTTTTACCTCCAAATGTCTATCTCCTGAGGCAGGCTCGGTCAGTTTCAGGAATGTCTCGAATGCACACTGTGGAAGTACGTCAGTCGGCTACGCTGAAGTCTCCGATTTCTATTCGCAAACTATTATCAGTTCCTTTTAACAAGACGTTACTCATCTACATCAGGTTTCGCCAGGCACCGTCGATGCACCGTTGAATGTCTTTTTTGCCTATCTGTTGCGTAATATGTTGGGACCAAATATCAAAAGGCGGAAACTTGCTGCTTTATTTCGTCTCTTTTGTGGAGGGCTCGGTGGGTGCATCCATGCAGATGGATAAGAACCCAATCTTCAACGTGGTAGTTTCCAATCATACGAATGCTGCTTAGTGAATTAGGTTGGTTAACATACGGGGTGTTTTCATATTGTTGTCCAACAGAACGATGTCACTGCTATATTCCGCGTTGCCACATACCCAAACTTGAGGAGCGAACTGGGCCCCACAACGCCCCTGACCGTCATCCGCATGCGACAACGAATTAAGGGCTTACTTCGTGTGCTGAGTACTCCAGTTTGTTTTCTGGTTACACTGATCTTTAGTGCAGCAACGGTGCGTCACTTTCTGTGGACATCGTAGTGCCATGCTTTTGATGGAGGGTGCACCTCTAACCTTTACACAACCGAGTCCAACTTTCAAGGCAGCACGGAACATGCGGCGAACAAGTGATCTGTGAAGCCAGCATGACCATTGAATTGAGAGGGTAATCTCCTCCCAATCCACCGGCGATGATTTACATTTTCGCCGTTTTTGGTTTGGAATCAGTGTTTAGTTAACTCTACCAAACTGTCACCAATAAAGTTATAGCGCTTAACACTCGCTGACCCTTTCATTTCTGTGAAAAAAGCACCACGAGAAACAAACACCGAATAAAAATTCCTCAGTAGCGGATAGATGGTAGCATATCTGTCTGAAGCATTTCAGTGGGGCGCAAAGAGCGCGATTACTTGTTTCTGAAGACACCCATTTCTGACCATCCTCAGACGCCTGGAAGCACATCTTAGATTTCCAAACGACTCGGCAGCTAATTTCCTACGTCATTAACTGTTACTGGTTATGATTCCCAGTGTTTCCAAATCAGATATCGCTATCTTTTTGAAGCATTTTTGGCTGCTCCATTTCAAAGCAACCGTCTAAGTTTTCTATCGGCTAAAGATGGCACTTCTAAATAATAGGTCAGCAATTAAAGATGATGACTGTTCACTTAAGAGGTTACTGCAAGCGAAAAATTGCGACCGAACGTTTAACGGAAAATTTCAATCACCAGAAAGTGCGGAGTTTTCAAAATGTTGAATACAAAACACTGGATTTGTGGAATCGCTCCGACGGTCGTATTTGCAAGTGAGGACCGGGAAGGCTGATGGTGCTTACTGTGTGCATCATACCATTTCGTGACTGCATCTACTTTAATCAAACAATAACCTTCCATTTTTATTTCAGATCCAAGTACAGCTCATCCAAAGGGCCGAGCAACAGTCTAGTCATAAGGGCATAGACACAGTAATCTTGGCCTTGACGGTTCACGACGTGGGAACCCAGGTTCTGAAACGCCGCTGGGATCAAGAGTTGCACGTAAGTTGGCCTTCGTTGACCTGGTTGATTAACTGCGTGCATAGTACAAACCTCTGGAAAATGTTGAGATATACATTAGTGTATGAGCTTTAACAGTTACTGTTTTTTGCCCGGTTTCCACTTTATTTTCCCATTGATTCGTCTTTTAGGTGCTCATTTCTTAGGAAGCATGTCTATTCTGGACAGATAATATGATACGCTCGTTAATGATTATATTGTATGATTGCCTTTGATACGTCGTCTTTCCCCTCGATCGAGACTAGATGTACTGGATTGCGTGGCCAGGTTCAGTGTTTCACTGGAAGTTGTACAGTCTATCTCAGTGATTTCCAACTTACACATTTCTGTCCGGAATTCGTACTGGCATTTGTGCGTTCAGACACATCTAACGATGGTGCCTGACGGGCCATCATCGTTTTTCATACCAGAGATGTGCGTTCAGACACATCTAACGATGGTGCTAGCCCTGACTGGCCATCATCGTTTTTCATACGAGAGGTTTTCCAACCTGAATTCCAGTTATCAGCGAACCACCAATGTTCAGCATTGTTTTTGCTGCTCGTTATCATTGTTTCTAACCAAAGCCTGTCGTGTGACGGAGAGAGATGGACCTTCCATATAACAGAAACCCATCTTACGTATATAGTCATTCTAATGGGTTGGGACAGCTTTTCCTCATTTCCGTTCCAGTTACTCGAATGTCGGTATGTTTTTTTTATATAAGATATAAATAAGCCTTTAGCCCAGCCTGCCATGTATCCGAGTGTCTTTTCTGCTTTATATTTTTTTTCCGTAGGATATCTTTTTACTACAATGCAGTCTTCCTTCCCGGTCCGGTTTTTCTAAAAGGCTCATGTGGGAACTTTGTCAGTCTCAGTGCCACGCTACTCTGACCGCCGAACGGGTGAACCCCTGTGCTTGGCAAAAACAAAGCGCCATGTAGAAGGCCATCATTTGCTTGCCGTCCACCTACTTGTGGCTGAGAAAAGCTGTCCTGACTTCGTGGTACGCTACAATAATGTCAGGCATCACCTACAGTGCGAGTTCAAGTCTTTGGAGGTCAGTATCCTGTCTCTTCGCCCTACGATTTCTTAATATTTCCACCCTTTTCTTGTTCACTCATTCACTCTCTCGGATTCACATTCAATTTTTTCCAGCTCTGTGTGCACCAAGAGGCCACACTTCTGCTCATTGATTTCTTCACTAGTCTTCTTAATCAACTTGTTTTACCGTCCGAACCCGAAGAAGCGGAAATGAAACCAGAAGCCGAGCTTACAGGAGAGGCAGAATGGGCTGCTAAAGTTGGTGATAAGGAAGGACTCGGTGCTCTTCAGCAGCGTGCTGCTCTGGAGGACGCAGCCGCCAAGGAGCTTCCGGTTCGATTAACGGCAGTAGCTGCAATTGAAGGACACCTTGCAAGGAAATATGAACGTCGTGTCATTCGCATCGATGCTTCCACGTCGGCAGCCAAGTCTGGTATGATCAGTTTAACCATCATGCATTCTTCCACTTCGTTACTTCTTAGAGGTATTTATTCTGTGGTGTTTGTATGAGTGACTCCCATATGCTGTCGTACACCGCTGCAGCGACCTGTGTAATCATTTTTGCTTCACTAATAGTAGTTTCCGTTTGTTGCATGAATAGTGAAAACCACTGTGACACCACTCCGCTTTTACTGCTTTTTGACTTTCACGCTTGGAATTCTATTCCGCGCGAATTCGTTTCCGACACTGCTCTACGCCTTGTCGTGACGCCCACTTCCACTAGAATCTACTACAGTGGCCGAGTTCTCATGGTTATTCAAGCATCGCGGTCGACGTCTGCTATGCTTTGATCGCTCGATCTCGCTGGGATTAAGCTGGGAACGGGGTTACCGAACGGATGGGACTGTTTTACCTGTCCTATGATTTTCTCCATTTACCATCATTTAACTCAGAATATCCGCAGTTTGCCACAACTGTTTTCGGTACTGTAATCGCAGCTAACGGGCTTTCGATGGGGCTGCTTTTTCTAGAAGCGCAATTAACGTTGACTGGGGAAAGGCTTTGGGGAGGTCAAGAGAAAATTCCTCCTTAGGAATTCATCATTTCTATTGTGAAATGAAGTGGTTTGTTTCTGTGAGCGAACGAGTATTTAACACTACAATGAAATCAGCGTTATTTGAAGAATGGGAAAAACCTAAGCCGGATTACGAGCTACCTGACAAACATTTCTTTCAGCATACCTTTAATCATTACCCTCGGATGTTTGTAGCCGGATTAGATAGGAAAGTTTCTTCTAGTTGTTACTATACTTCTATCGGAGAGAACATTGGTCACTCAAGTTGCGTGATTGATTTTCGGTTTATGCACTGAGCCAGGCATTTAGGTTGTATCCATTTCACCAAGTCAAGATGACGTTATCAATGCGTCGTTGTCAAGCTTCTGCGACGCACCGCACCGTTTCGTTTCACAATAGCGCACTTACGGTGTCATATTGATTCGTGATGAGACGTTCGCAACCTAATCGAACCTGCTCAGACATGATCTGTCAGTGAGTTTCCCTAGGGAATACAGATGCTGTTATTAAGGCACCAATATAACCCTTAACGTTCTTTGTCTCAAATTAGGTGTCCAGATTGCTGTTTAACTAATAGGCATACCACCTGTATTTCAACTACCCGATGCTCGTGACCGTTTGTTTCATGTGTGCAACACTGCTAAGTTGAGGCCGCCCTAGGTAAAGCGAACTCACAGAGACTGAAAAAGTAGAAATTTTCTACGAAACGAGCTCTGTTACTAAATGAATGCTACACATTCAGCTTTAGAGTGCTTACGCATGTTCTTTGTGGCCGTACTCATTTGGACACGTGCCGCTGTAGTCCGCTTGTTTTCGACAGTGTTGCTTGAAATCTGCGTCATTCTGGTGTGTTTATAAACAGTTTTGTCTTTTGGATAGTCGACTCTCCCCTGTTTGATCTCAATCAATTCCCTCAGATGTTGGTAAGTGAAGGTAGCGCTGCAAGCACTTCTGTTGTTCGTAATTAGATATTAGACATGTTTCACGATATGCATGAGGAATCTCTTACGACAATTACCTTCCAAACTTTTATGTGGTCGTTTACTCTCGATTTCACATCGGCAAGGTTGCTGCGACTGGAGGTAAAGTTGGAATAGCGATGCCTCCAAATTGAATACTAGCTGCGAAAGAACTTGGCTATTTCAGTCTCACAACTCACCTTTCTTCCCCACTTCATTTACGTTCGGTTCTGTTTTTGTCGTGATAGAACAGACTGTTGACGTAGAGCTAGTAAAAGGACTGTTGTTCGCGCTACCTACGTGTTGTGTTTTTTTTCTGACGGCATCGCCTCAGCATGTCTGTGCTTTAAATTTCGCATTGTTATTTTCTACCTCCAAATAGGCCAAACTATGCTTATTCGTGAAATAGATATGACACAGTGGCTAATCAATGCCACCTTGGATAAAGTCTCTTTGACATTGTGTTCCGAAAACTCGGATGTCTTGTCCACGACGATACATGGGCTACGTGTGGACATACAAATGACGTATTTGACCATAGAGCTGTCCGCCATACTCTCGGAGCTCAGCGTGACTGATCGAATCGAATCTACGAATTACCGTAAGGTCAGTTATCGTCCATACCTTCAGTTTTCTCGCTGGAATTGTACGCTAGCGTATTATTGACTTAACCACTTTAGTTCCGAGTTTCATTATTTATTTGATAAATTGTGTCGAAGGCCTTGACATACACGATCATTGCTGATAATGTCGTGCCCTACGCAGTTATTCAAGGGCGTATATATATATATATATATATATATATATATACTCCAAAAATCTACCTGGAAGCCACTTCCAGTTCAAATGAAATCAGCTTGTGTTTCATCGCTATACCATTTGTACCAGCGGTATTTTTTGATCATTGAATAGGTCAGGACTGATATTCCAGTGATGCGAGGACTGATGACTGTGGTCTTGTTGCACGAATGCACGCCGTTGATGTGATGCCGTGCCGTTGCGTGTTCTTTCTGCGTTAAGTAGGAAAGTGAATGAGCCAATGCCGATAGAAACCGACTAGATATGCAGAACGGAAACCTCTTGTGGTCTGCAACTTTGACAAAACGGCTGGTGAACTCCACTGTCAAGGAAATCGGATTTCTTATTGAGTTGAATTCACAAATTTTACGATATTCTGTCGGTGTGATCACTACTCATTTCAAGGCGGTAGCATATTTTTCAAGTTTCTGGGCCCAACGCGTTTTTACTTCAAGTTTAATTGTCGCGAATCTGCAAGTCTGTGTGCATCTAATGACTTGAAGTCGCCCCAGACGAATTCCAATTTTGTCGATCTAACTCGCCTGTTTTGCTCAAGCTATACTTTATTTCCTTGTCTTCACAGTAAGATTCGTGTGCCTTTCGCTGCACGTATGCATGTGATTCAGTCTGACCTCAACTGTTCTCTGTCTAGATATTATGGGTCGACCCAGCAGAAAGTATCGTGTCCCTCCAACTGACGCAATTCACTCAGGGTACGCGATTGCTCGACAATGCATATAATCCAGACAAAGTGGACATGGCCTTGAGTCTTCAAATCGGAAAGGTGCACTTGGTTTTCCTGAACCACTTCATCATGCGCGTTGTGGTGAGTGATTCGCTGATTCCGTTATAGCCAACCCTGGTCAGTTAAATTCATGAATTCTTGTGGCGTTCACTGGATTTTCGTAACCTGTGGTCTATGACTGCTTACGAAGCTCTTCCGTATCACACTCACTGGTGACCTCGTGATACAATCTCTCAGTCTTTCTGTTTTTACCGATTGCAACTGTTTTCATTTCGGCACTTTATCACCTGTATTTCCAAATATATTGAAGTTCAATGCCTCTCTGAAGGCTCTGGAGTGGACGCACGCTTGCTGAATGAATGTTATCGATCTAATTCTCGGCAATTATTATGCCCACTGGTTCCATTTGGTTTCGTTTAGTTTACGGCTTTATGTAGAAGTTCAGTTCAGTCCAATCTATTCAGCTTATCAGCGATAAACCATGCACAAGGGGTACCTCCGGTTCGGGCTTATACAGTTTCGAAAACGCCAATGACCCACGGAAGCGACTTTTCTTTCTACACAACCCTTCGGAACTGACTTTTGGTCTCGGCGTTTTCATGTAAATTTGAAAACCTGTTAGCCTGTGATAGTAAAGCACACTTCTAAATCTTTTTTATATCGGATTGCCNTCTTTGCGACACTTCTATTCGCTGTTCAGGTGTGATAATGTCTCTTTCCCTATTCAACACATTGCCGCAGAACTTTATGAATGCGTTCCAATCGAAAACTGAGGCGATACTGAACAAGGTTCATGATCTCTCCGATGCTGCTGCTCAGCAGGTACGTCTTTGGAATAAGAGTTTATCTTTCTGAACATTTCCACAAGGTTTGGTATAAAATGATTGACCAATATTGTTGTAGTATCAAAGGAACATGTAATCGGTCGCGACTCTTATCTTTTGCCCAGTCCCAAGTCACTATTTATTACAGTAACGAAGGTATTCATATCTTCATGTTGTTATTGCATGCTTCTTTACATTCCTTTTCCATATCACAAGCCACGTGATCTTGTGGTTTTCCCCCTTATCCGGACCTGTTCAGTCTGTGCTTGCTTCCACCCGATCCACTGTTTCCGATCTAGCTGTGTTAGCACCTTAGACAAATGTGTACATCCGGAACATCGCACAATCGTTGTCTCGATACCGCGGACTTCACACTGATTAGCGTTCCAGTGCAGGGAATAAAGTAGAGCAGCAAAGTCGTGTTTATTTGGTGGTGTTCGTTGATGACGACCACCAGACAATCTTGGTTGTGAGATATTTCCTCACATCACCTGTAGGATTCGGATGTGGTGTTCTGTCTATCTATGGCAGTGAAGAACCGGTGTTGAACACTGATGTCATGCCGTCGATGACGATGATGTTTCTGTCTATCTAACTATCCTGGTCGTACCTACGAGAGATGGGCTACTGCTTTAATACGGCCATATTTCGACTATGGGCGGATTAGTTTCTTCTTCTTCGGGGTTACCATTAGGAGGAGTATACTGTATTCACTTTGCTCCACCGCTATCCGAACAGTTCCAAAATTTTGTATTTCTTTACTCGTTTTTTGCTCATAAAGTTGCTAACTAGTTCACTGCTTCGCCAGACGTTGGTAGTTTCATATCATCCTCGTTCCGTCAGTCGGTTTGCGGATTAAATAGCACACCTTTCATTTAATGAATCCTTTATTTTGTGGAACGAATAAAGAATGGTTTTGAATTTTGACAGCAAGTCCTTGGGAGCCTATGGAACAGATCGGAAGAGCGG
>NW_008751695.1:1899532-1902085 GCF_000715545.1 Opisthorchis viverrini
ACAAGATAAATGTCTTCTTTTCGCGTAATGATCACTCACGATTTCAGATACCGTGATGGAATTTCGTTGAACCTAAGTTTTGTCCTGGCGGTTGAGTGCTCATGCGTTACTTGTCAGCTTGTCGGAAAGGGTCGTGACCCCCATTCAAGCCTTTTCCTTTCTCAACCTCAGGTTCAAGCCGCGGCCAGCCAGTATGCTCAGTTCCGTCTAAGCCTGAGCATAGTTGCCCAAGCTCCCGTCGTCTATATGCCACAGCATTCCTTCTCCACAAAGCACTCAATGGTGGATCTAGGCTGCGTCACCTTTTGCAACCATTTCGAGTTTATCGCTTCCGATCAAGGCCTCGAAGATGCCGTTGGTCCGATTCCAGACCCAGGAATAATGTTAGAACGTACAGAAATTCGCCTGGAGAACTTACGCCTCAGCCGGTAGGTCATCCTATGCACATGATGTCTTTTTGGCTTTGAATTAGTTGTTTTCAATACGAATTCTTTGCATCGAAATTTTGCATTTATTTGACGCTTTCCTCCAACTTTCACTGGGAATCTCTTTGATGAACGGAACCAAGGGAAATTTCAGCAAGCTAACTAATAACATTTGTCCACAAGCCGTCATACAGGCGAATCAATCTACACGTAAAAAAAATTGGATTACTCACAGACTGGCCGGTCAGTTGCAAATGAGGTGCAATTTTCCGTTGCAGTTGTCGACGGATCGTCAGAGCTTGAGACATCTCAGTAGTTAAGGCGCGTAACTAACTAATTAATGGCTTGAAGGTCCGTGGAACCTACCTACACCCAGCTTTTCGGTTGACCGCATCTAGCCTTGGGCAACATGGTAGTATCTCAGTCCCTTGCCTTCGTCAATTTGGCAGCTGTGGGGCAACATGGTAGTATCTCAGTCCCTTGCCTTCGTCAATTTGTGCGGCAGCTGTGCACCGGAAGGGTGCTACAACTGAAAAGTCATTTACCATTCATTTTCACTGAGCTTTACATCTCTTCCGTTACTTCGTCGGTAGTACGGATGACGCATGGGAAATTTCAGCAAGCTAACTAATAACGTTTGTCCACAAGCCGTCATACAGGCGAATCAATCTACACGTAAAAAAAATTGGATTACTCACAGACTGGCCGGTCAGTTGCAAATGAGGTGCAATTTTCCGTTGCAGTTGTCGACGGATCGTCAGAGCTTGAGACATCTCAGTAGTTAAGGCGCGTAACTAACTAATTAATGGCTTGAAGGTCCGTGGTTCGAACCTACACCCAGCTTTTCGGTTGACCGCATCTAGCCTTGGGCAACATGGTAGTATCTCAGTCCCTTGCCTTCGTCAATTTGTGCGGCAGCTGTGCACCGGAAGGGTGCTACAACTGAAAAGTCATTTACCATTCATTTTCACTGAGCTTTACATCTCTTCCGTTACTTCGTCTGTAGTACGGATGACGCATTGCTAGCTAATATGAATTTCGCTCATACCGCGAGTACACTTTTTTGAGATTTTATCGTAGTCCAACGCCCAACCGCTTATTGTCCTACTCATGGTTCATTGGTAGATGGCTTAGACTAGTTGTTAGTTGCTCTCCATCTTTTGTACATTTGATTCGTTATTACCACACCTACGAAGTTGAATTTTTGTCATCGTATGAAACAAAGAACCACAAAATGTAGCGTTCGAAAGTTTCGATCCATTGCATTGCGTCATATCTGCAAGAAAAGTTGTCAATCAGAATGTTGTAGCTGGGATCTCTTTTTGTGTTAGTTCAGTTTTGCGTGCTGTTCCACTCGTCGAT
The DNA here is from genome assembly GCF_000715545.1 of Opisthorchis viverrini. NCBI lineage: Eukaryota > Metazoa > Platyhelminthes > Trematoda > Opisthorchiida > Opisthorchiidae > Opisthorchis > Opisthorchis viverrini. The sequence continues at coordinate 1,901,320 of NW_008751695.1, forward strand.
GATCGATTTTGCCATTTTTTTCATGGGGACAAAGGTCATCCTCTTAAATGCATTTCCAAAGGTTTTGGATTCAGTCGAGTCGGGGACTGGTCGTCGTAGAACTTTGTCACTTACTTTATCCTCTTGTGTGGGACATTCAGAAAATCAGAATACCATTATGTAGCTGGTCTTTCAAGAGAAGGAGATAATTCCTTATGTTTGAGTATCTACTCAGTTCGTTTTACTTTTAGAAATATATATCCGGAAGCTACATTCATATGCTACCTGAATGATCCTTTCAAGCGCGCAAATCACAATGCGTGATCTTCTTTCAAAGGTCAGTCGAAGGTATATGATAGCTATGGTTCCCCTAAGTGAACCCTTTGTGGTTAGAAATGCTTATAGAATCCCGTTTTCTCGGCTTTGTGGTGTGTTATCTTGCTCATTGTGTTTGGTCAGCAATATGCAAGGCGTATGTTCCCGTTCTCCCTAAGGATGTAGCCGTATCTACCGGGAATATTTTGGCTGATAGTTGGCAAGGATTGCCCTGAAACTGCCGAACTCATTCGTCAGTGACTTCTTTCAGAATCGGATCTATGATTGTCGTTGCTATTCACATTGTCATTTGGGCTATTTCGTATAATAAGGACGGTGATAGATACGTCGCACACGTTCGCAGTCGTGTCGGATGTTGACTTGGTGAAGGTGGAATCGTGTTATTAGTTTGCCACTAGCGCATTGGTGGAGGTCCCTTACTTTCACCATGTTCTCTTGTCACTGGTTACCC
>NW_008751695.1:1902973-1908804 GCF_000715545.1 Opisthorchis viverrini
GCCTCCGATCAAGGCCTCGAAGATGCCGTTGGTCCGATTCCAGACCCAGGAATAATGTTAGAACGTACAGAAATTCGCCTGGAGAACTTACGCCTCAGCCGGTAGGTCATTCTATGCACATGATGTCTTTTTGGCTTTGAATTAGTTGTTTTCAATACGAATTCTTTGCATCAAACTTTTTGCATTTATTTGACGCTTTCCTCCAACTGTCACTGGGAATCTCTTTGATGGACGGAACCATGGGAAATTTCAGCAAGCTAACTAATAACGTTTGTCCACAAGCCGTCATACAGGCGAATCAATCTACACGTAAAAAATTGGATTACTCACAGGCTGGCCGGTCGGTTGCAAATGAGGTTCAATTTTCCGTTGCAATTGTCGACGGATCGTTAGAGCTTGAGACATCTCAGTGGTTAAGGTGCGTAATAACTAACTACGTTACTTCGTCGGTAGTACGGATGACGCATTGCTAGCTAATATGAATTTCGCTCATACCCCGAGTACACTTTTGAGATTTTATCGTAGTCCAACGCCCAACCGCTTATTGTCCTACTCATGGTTCATTGGTAGATGGCTGAGACTAGTTGTTAGTTGCGCTCCATCTTTTGTACATTTAATTCGTTATTACCATTTCTGAATTTGAATTTTTGTCATCGTATGAAACAAGGAACCACAAAATGTAGCGTTCGAAAGTTTCGATCCATTGCATTTCGTCATATCTGCAAGAAAAGTTGTCAATCAGAATGTTGTAGCTGGGATCTCTTTTTGTGTTAGTTCAGTTTTGCGTGCTGTTCCACTCGTCGATGATCGATTTTGCCATTTTTTTCATGGGGACAAAGGTCATCCTTTTAAATGCATTTCCAAAGGTTTTGGATTCAGTCGAGTCGGGGACTGGTCGTCATAGAACTTTGTTACTTCCTTTATCCTCTTGTGTGGGACATTCACAAAATCAGAATACCATTATGTAACTGGTCAGCCAAGAGAAGGAGATAATTCCTTATGTTTGAGTATCTACTCAGTTCGTTTTACTTTTAGAAATATATATCCGGAAGCTACATTCATATGCTACCTGAATGATCCTTTCAAGCGCGCAAATCACAATGCGTGATCTTTCAAACGTCAGTCGAAGGCATATGATAGCTATGGTTCCCCTAAGTGAACCCTTTGTGGTTAGAAATGCTTATAGAATCCCGTTTTCTCGGCTTTGTGGTGTGTTATCTTGCTCATTGTGTTTGGTCAGCAATATGCAAGGCGTATGTTCCCGTTCTCCCTAAGGATGTAGCCGTATCTACCGGGAATATTTTGGCTGATAGTTGGCAAAATGCTTATAGAATCCCGTTTTCTCGGCTCTGTGGTGTGTTATCTTGCTCATTGTGGTTGGTCAGCAATATGCGAGGCGTATGTTTCCGTTCCCCCTAAGGATATAGCCGTATCTACCGGCGATTATTCCGGCTGATAGTTGGCATGCATTGCCCTGAAACTGCTGAACTCGTTGGTCAGTGACTTCTTTCAGAATCGGATCTATGATTGTCGTTGCTATTCACATTGTCATTTGGGCTATTTCGTATAATAAGGACGGTGATAGATACGTCGCACACGTTCGCAGTCGTGTCGGATGTTGACTTGGTGAAGGTGGAATCGTGTTATTAGTTTGCCACTAGCGCATTGGTGGAGGTCCCTTACTTTCACCATGTTCTCTTGTCACTGGTTACCCAACTGGTCTGTTCATCCTGAGTGGTCTGTTTCTCGGGTTCTTGGAATACAATTATTTTATCGGGATTGCTCCTTTCATCACCAAATAATTACGAGCGAACTCAGGCAACCTACCGATGGGTACAACAGGTCGTCGCTAGTCGTTCTTAATTTTCCAGTCACTGTGGCAGTATCCGAAACGTTTAACTGTAATAGGGGAAGCGGCCTCATAGAGTAATGGAAGTCTGATAACTCAGTTTAGCGTAGCAAGCCATTGATACTTATATACATTTTTTTATGGTAACTATGAGTCTTCTATGTCACAGCGTATTTTCAGTGAAATGATTGCGTCTGCTCAACGTTTCCACTAACTTCCGATCGATCCACTGATGTACTTGCCTTTATGATCCAGAGGTCACTTTGTCGAAAAACTCGTGCGCGTACGACGCAGATTACATTTTAAGTTGTTTTTCCAATCTCGGTAAGCTTGCCACCTGAGTTGTTTTGACGTTTATCGTTCCGCCTAATTTCTTGCGCAGGCTTTTTTGACACACCCGATATATTCACCATTTTCTGTTTTTCAGGGCTGTGCTGGCAGAAACTTCGGTCAAAACGGAAAAACCCATAATTCATCCAATCAATTTCGAACTTCGGATGCGACGCAATCTGAGTTCAAATGCCTATTCTGGCATTCCATTGCTGTCAGTCAAAGGAGGTCTGAAAGCTATTCATGTTAGTTTTTCTGTCGTTCCTTTTAAGATGATGCGATATCCCGGTTTGTCTTTTAACTCTATATCAGATGTTGTGAACATTTTCTAAAGAGCAGGTTCTCCGTTTTTTCGCACTCTTCGGCTGAATTTCTCATAGGCTGTGACAGACTCATTCCCAGTCAGCTTGTTTTATTCACAGATGTGTCGTTCCTTCTTCCGAAGACGAAACATTAGTGGTTAGAGCTACCGCGCGATTCAATGCAGTTTACAGATGGTACTGCTGATGATGATTTTTGGTTGATGTTTACGTTAATCCATCGTACTCAGTGTCTGGCGGGGAAGGCGCCTTAGTTACTCTTTCCACACTTTGTCAATCTTCGTTCGTTGCCGTGCTAGTTGGCTCCAATTCAATAATTCCTATCTGGATATTCAACAGATTTCTTTGTGCCAAGGGGACTATCGAGTTGTGCAGGAAGTGGTGATGGACAATTTTGCCGAAGTGCCTGCAACTACTTCATCCCAGAAACCAGTTGATGCGGCCACACCTTCATGAGGAGGGTTTAGCCGTCGCACACTGTCTGGTCAGCAGGAGCGACCCATCGAAGCATCTAGAACCGTGACCGTTGCCACAGACAAACCGCCAACAACTGCTGTTCGGTTTTCTGTAGAGATGGATGCTGTGACTCTAGAACTCTTCTCAGGCGAAGTCTCCGCGGTATGTTTCCCTCTTAAAGTGGTCTTTAGAACGTTGCTTGTTCGTAAAGAGCGGTCAGTTAAACATTTTAGATTGCGCTTTTGTGTTTGGCAGTCAGGACTTAGTTCTGTGCTTGACTCGCACCTGGATCTGTTCTTTGATGCTAAACAAAACCCAAACTTTTCCACAAGGACATTAAGCTGAACTGAATTCCTCTGGATGGGCCATAGCGATATTGGAAATCATTTTCATCGTCCATGCAAGAGATTAAGATGGCTGGTTTCCCTGTTGAGGATTGAATTCACCGATTTAACTTGAAAACAGTCATGTCAGGATGTGAGATGTCACCTTCACTGACATCTTTCTTTTTTACAGCTCCCCACAATGTTCCGCAATTCAAAACTTGCCTTAACGTCCACCTGTCAAATCTTGATTGACTTTGTGTTCTACTGGTGATTACTCGTTTTTATCATCTTCTAAATCCTTACATCTCATCAAAAATCACTTCCGAAGTTGGATAATTGTACAGTGGCTTGTGGGCCCCGAAGTTGGATACTTGTACAGTGGCCTTGTGGGCCTCTAATGTAGTCGCACTTTTCCACCTGCCAAATGTCAGCTGGAATGGGATAGACCTATCCTCTTTCTTTTCCCTCATTACCATTGTCACCTTGCAGAGTGCAGTGGAATACCACATGTTTACCAAACTACTTCCAAGTTATCGATTATCAACTAAATGGAATATCAATAAGTTGTAGCACTTTCATTCGTTTTTCTACCATTTTTTAAGACCTGAAGCAGTTTTCCCGTTCATTTTGCATGGCTTATTGTGAGGGTTCGTGCACACGAATTTACGTCCATTCACACATTGCGGACTGTTATCCGGTTCCGGACCTGCCTGTCACGTCGACTTAGACCGATGAATTCCCGCACACAACACCTGATACCACATTTAGCTTTTACTGGGCGCATGTGCAACCAGCTGAAGGACTTCTGTTCTGCGTAAACCCGATGCACTAAGACCGATTTGTGAGCAGAAGAGGGAGCTTCAATGCCATTAGGATACTCAAATAATGTTCCCTAGCTGTTAACCCCGAGAGTGGAAGCTAAACAGTCGTGAACCACAGCGTATGCCCATGGTAGCCTGGTGGCCCATGCCACTCTTAAGCTGCACTCTTGTTTGTTCGACAGACGGTAGATGTGGAACTTACTTCAGTGAGATTAAGAACGGGAAAACACCGAGGTGCATAGGTATTGTCTGTTGATCAGTGATTCTTATGGTCCGTGGAGGTCATTGGTATGTTCTTTCATCGTGGTGTTTTTCGTCTATAACTTCACAGTGATCACCTGGACTAGTGCCGTTAGTTTGGACGTGAATTCACGATTTACGTAAAATCCGTTGGAACTCTTATTCACCTATTCACAGATGGTTGGCAGTGCACATCAAGTAATGTGATCAAGCTTCCGGCAGATTTGCACAACATTAGCGTTATTTTCATCTTCACTTAGATGGTAGATTCTTGTATTCCATTTTGATAACTGGTTTGATGTGTGTCTGAGACCAGCATACTTTGGAAGGTTGCTCAATTGTTTCAATTGATGATTAGACAGTCCTGTAATTTCCATGTGTTCCAGTCTGATTGGCAAGGAAAGCTTCCGGCTGACATCCATTTGGCCCTGTTTAGTCTCGCAAATCTCAGCGTTTCTGGCCAAGTTGCTACGGATTCGTCATGCCGAATCGAGACAAAGCTCTCCAGTATTCAACTGACCGATACTCGTCCACATCCGCAAAAACAAATTACCAAGTAAGCTGTGGGCTACTACCCAAAATCTTTCATTGTTTGTGCTTAATTCTGTTGGATTGAACTTGCATTCTTTACATTGGTCATACTTCTAGGTGAGCCAGTGGGGATCTCGTAGCAAAAGTTGGAAAGTGAGTTTGGCAGCATGTTAGTACAGCGCGGCAGTTATATAGGAAATCGAAGGGTAGATGGTCGAATGTCGCAAGACGAAGAAGCGCCTATTATAGCTGCAAACCCTTTGTATTCTAATTTGGCTGATCAGTTCGTGTTGCAATGTAGACAATACATGGTCAACAAATGAGGCTGTACATTTGCAACTAAGGAGACATTTACCGTGAGCTATGATTGCCTTTGCAGCACAGATTTATAGGACCGGTATACTTGTTCAACCGCATTTACAACTGTAAATCAACTTCGCCAACCGACCTAGTAGGCGATCGGTTTTAAGAATGTCAAGTTACTCGCAAACTGACTGACTTGATCCCGGCGACCACCGACTGCTTCAAAGTGCTCTGGATGCCTAGATAGTTAGGCTGATAGTAGGGCTAGGTGTATTCTGTGTTTTGTCCTGAGTTGGTATTTTACACTTAGGTTCATTAGATTTTTCATTTGGCGTCACCTTTCTGTGTTGATCGATTATGTGGTTCTTTCTTATTGATGATAGTTGAATTGTACCGCGATCATCAGGACAATATGGGTGTCACAGCGATGGCCTGGGCATCAGAATTTCTGTTGTAATATGAAGGTTCTGAATACAGCAAACAAAGAGGTTTTTGACGTTGCTTACTGACTGATGTTAATGAGGTGTTGTTCCATAGCCCCTTCCTGGTTGGTAACTCGGTCTAAATTTTTTGGAAACCATGCTAGATCTTTGTTTACAGGTAAAATGGATAAATAACAGTATACTAAATTGTGTCAGAATACGATAGGCAACCA
>NW_008751695.1:1908938-1959888 GCF_000715545.1 Opisthorchis viverrini
AAATTGTGTCAGAATGCGATAGGCAACCATTAGGGGGGGGGGGAACGAGTACTTTCATAATATGATTTTAATAAATTGTCAGTGTAGACGCAGTGTACGCTCCTGTGAGATTTTGAGGTCAACGTGAACTGAGCGCCATTCAGCTGCTCCTGAAATCGTCCCTGTATCGCTTGGAACGTGTTCTTGTATTCTTTTTAGTATCTGATGTGATGTTACCCATACGTAACTTATGTGCTGACAACAAATGAGAGAAAAGTCACTGAAAGGCGAGGAAAATACACAAACTATCTCAATTTCTGGGAATGGTATTTTAAAGTAGATTTTTACATGACTGTCGGTGTATCTTTGCCAAATTTTGCACAATTCCTTGGTCTGTCTGATTTTCAGCGGACAAGTGATCAGGTACTGCGACCAATCCAGCTACTTCGCACGTTTCAGTGATTTGAATGTTGTAAAAGCTTGTTCAGTTGTGCTCCATTGTTATGTGTTCCTTTATTATATGTACGTGCTTTGTCGTAAATTAGTTTCTGTGTATGTTCAGCATCCGTTGTACCTCCAGTATGTACTCGTGGCTTGCACTCCATCTCAATGTAGCTCTTGCTTGACACACCAACGGTTAAACATTCAAAAGTGTAGCCATTTTTGAATACTCTATGTTCGCGCCCCTGATGTTGTTTGTTGTGTTGTTCGTTGTATCCCAGTTTGTTTTCGAAGCCTTAGATGTTGCAATTGTTTTCGATACTTTTCTACCTGACTGACAATCCTGCAGGTTGCACTCTCATTCTTTGTTCAATAATCTCTACACGTTTTTTCTGCACGTTACTTATCACAAGCAACAGGAATTGGTGCTTGGCTAGCCGCTCGTCAATGGTTTCCAACAGCCCTTAATCACTAACCTTTTTCTGTCAGGTCGTTAATATCGGTAACATCTCATGATGACCCCGGTTTCCGTAACCTTGTGTTTTGTCTGGTGGGTTGCTTTATCATCATTGTACGTGTTGCATTTCTTAAGTTTCCGATAAGTTTTTGCGAGTATCATTGCGCCACTGGGACTCTGCATCACTCAACTATTTTTGTGGTCAACCTAGTTATTTCAGAGTCAACACTCCGTGCCTAGTAAAATTGCATTATTTATAGGTGCTGGTTTTAAAGACAGACTCCTTCTGAGTGTCGAAAAGCGTTCACTCTTGGGTTGAGCAACGGACATTCTGTGCTCCAACTCTTGCATACCATCATTCTGATTATGTTTAACTTGCACGCTCTTGGGACTGGCTGATTGCAGTCGTATGCACATGGCGGTACATACCATTATGCTAGTTCTATGCACCTTGGTCATAAATAAGTTTATAATGTTATCTCGGTCAACTATTTCAACTGGGGTTGATCAGGCGGAACAACGATACTACAAAGACTTGCTCTGCTAATTCCTCTAGTGGCAATTGAGCCGACCCGGATTCGTCAGCTGGATTTTGGCTGTTAGTCTTATACTGCTGTCGAGGACATGAATGTCACGTGACAGATGAAACAGCAGTTTTGCCGTTGACATCAGTGAGCCTAAATATGAAGTGTTCCTAATTTTCGTCAGAAAATAGAACTTTTCTAGTGCTTTTTAGTCCCGACAAGGAGACGGCCTAACTTAGTGGACTTGTACAGATCTGTGCCTAATTATTTGCTCTGGAGGATAGTTCCTCAAAATACCTCAGCGTCCACTCCTCCAGGTATCTTTTAAGATCACAATTGGAAGCTTTTTGGAAATGAAAGGTTGGTCGCTCTGCGAGGCTCTCACTCTCAGGAGACAGGAAGAAAGCGTTCCTTTCAATGGAGAACAGCTATAGTCTTCTACCTGTCTCAGTTTTCTCTATTTTGACTCCTAACTGAAATGCTACTGTTCTTTATATCCTCCTAAGCCCACAATTCCGTTGCTGACTTTAGTCGGAGCAGGAGCACGAATCTGTTTCTACAGTTTGCCAGTTAATTTTTCTACTGTGTTCACAATAAGTGTATGGTTTGTTGCGTTTCTGCCATACCGTACTCAGTCATGGCAGACAACCGTCCGCTGTGACCGCACACAGAAAATTTTAAAACCTGGAATTTCAAAGCAGGGGTTTCCGGTCATTCGTTCCATGGGCTGTGAGTCTCATTTTGCTGCTTAAATGTACCTAGCATTGAATTACGGGGCATATCGCACTCCGAAAACAATATGGCATAACCACTTATGTGCCTAATGCTCGGTTTGTTCTAACACCTCTCCGATGAAGTATCATACCTCTTTTCGTGTCAAAGTCACTATCCCTTGCTGGCTCTGTTTTAGGGTGCTTGATCATGCCGGTACCGCAGGCAGCCATGATGAGCTTATCTACGTAGAATTTCATCAAAACTCTAAGAAACAACAGAAAGGTAAATGACCTTGCTTTCTCTATCACTGTTAAGTTCTATGGTGCTGTGGTAGACTTTTTGCCAATAATATTTGTACACCTTTTTCATTTGTAACGTTCCAGACCAGTGCCACAGGTTCAATAGAGTGGTTTACTCCAGTTCAGTTTGTATTACGTCCTATTCTGCTCTCGAAGGCTTCCTCTGATTTAACGAGCCTAAATTTCATTTTGAATTTCTCAAACAGGTTGTGACAGACAACAGTCCGAGGTTGTCAGAGCTCTCTTACGGTTTTTTATAGTCAGGAAGCTAAATTCCTAATAGTGGAATTCATACTTGTGTGTCAACCGTAATTCGTTGTTATGAAGGTACTTTTTCAGTATTGGGCTTTTAATCATCCTGTTTATGTCACTTATTCCTATTTTAAGTAATAATTAACAGTGCTTAAAAGATTTGGTTCCTGAATTGTCAGGACTTATGAATTTACTCCCAACCCCACGGGTTTCCCATGTAGGTCAATTCTTCATTCATCTTATCAGTATTTTGAGGTTGTATAATATCTAGTAATAACTTAGGACAAAACACGGATGGCAGAAGTAAACCTCAGCATCGATCTATCTGGTCATTATCTCTCATCCGACTAGCAGCGCCATTTTGACCGTTCGAGCTGTGCTCAGATTTGGAATACTGAATAGCTTATCATTTCCATCCGTCGGACACTGGTACATCAGCTTAGTTTACGAGTCCAATCATCTCTAGGTCGTACAGTCTCGAGCTTCTTGAATTCATTCAATTCTGGTTGTCGTCAGTGGTTGTTTATTTTGATTGTAGCACTTAAAAGTACCATATCTTAAGGGGCATTAAAGTTGTGTCAATATTTCATGTTCATATTGTTAGCCCATTCAGTTCTAATCGCTTCAAGGAAACATTTATGCACCCAGGCGTGGATGTCCAGCACGTAATTTAACATCCATATTAATTATTCACGGGCGTGGGGACGTCGGAAAGGGAGCAATTCAGCCTAAATATTAGCACATGTGAATTCGAATGGTTTACTGCGGGCAGAAATGTCTTCGGACAAAGCCGGATAGAGGGGGTTTTGAATACCTTGAAATCTGAATCGAATATTTGAACGTTGTTCACCAGAAACAGTGGCAGTCCCCGAAATCCTGCTGTATCCTGAAACAGGCTGCAATGAACTTGCGTCAAGCTTATTGCTTCTCGCAGACTCCAAGGAATTCGAGATAGGAACAATGCATTTGTATATGCGTTTGTAAATCCCATAACAAATGTTGGCCTTTCATATAACAACGAAAGACTGGTCTTCCGAATTTGATGAAAACTGTTGCATAATGAGGACACCAGCAGATGTTTCTAGAGAGGTCTATCCATAGTTATTTCACGGTGTTCTTCGGAGTGGACGATTAGCCATAGAGGGTGTTCTCGTATGAAAGGTCTAGAATCGTAGGGAATCCTATTTTTATCTCATTATGTGATGTTCTTGAACACTCTAGCCAAAACTTAGGTCGATTGTTCATTGCTGTTACATCTTTGATGGATCTTGCTATGCCGTAATGGAAAACTGCATAATATTCCCTTATGATGAGGGGAGGTGAGACGACTACACGAGGGTATACTGAGTGTAGCCCGGATAATCCTCATGTGTGGTCGCTTCCTGGTGATGTTGAATGTTCGGTGAAAGTTTCATCAATCTTTTGTGTGCTGCAGCTGTAGTCAGTTAATTCAGTCAAGTTTGCCAAAAATACCGTTGTGGTATACGACCTATTTTATAGCTTGCTGGAGTCGGACCGACACTCCATCATAGGTCATCTGGCAAGTGCCCGATTGCAATACTTGCGTGCAGGTTAGACTTCCTTTTTTGCATGGCATTTGTGATAATCCGTCTTTAAAATTCCGGTATTTTCGCCCATCTCAAACATTCCGTTTTACAGTAAACATCAAACTGCGTAGTATACACTTGTGCGCATCAATGGATTATCTCGTGGCTCTGGCGGATTTCCATTTGAAGAGTTACCCACAGTTGGAAAAACAAGCGCCGGTGCTGTCGCCAATTACCGAATCTGGGAAGCGCAAACGACGAGAAGTTCCTCCGCGTACAAAACCAAGTAAAATGCTAGGCTTCGGTCTCTCGCAGCGTTCTGGCCATCGGTTTTTCATGTGTATTATTTTGAAAGAGTTGTCTCATTCATCTGGATTCTGCTTTTTGTGTGATTTACCTTGAAATAATGTCCCTTGGGTACTCAGACTTGCTGAGCTTTCAGTTCAGTTTCTTTGCCCATACCGAATCGCAGTTGTCCCTTCAGAGTATCGATCTGGGAATTGATAACACACTGAATGGGCACTACTTTCGGCGCGGCGTTTTGCTAATACTTATCGGTAACATTTGTTTACTTAGGGTTGATTACTCCACTGTTTTTATTCACCGAAACTTCCATATTGTCATGCATCAAAAGAGGGAAAGGAGAGCAGCAGTCATCTTTTTTGCAATGCTGATGCGGATAGGTCTGCAGTGTTTGACATCTTTTAGTTTTTACGTTGCGTCTATGGCTTATTTACGATGGCTCTTTCAGGGCGCCGTCAGGACCTCCCACCTCCAACGGAATATCCGAACGAACTGGAGCTGCTGGTTGATGTTGGTGGTCCTGAGATTGTGCTTGTTGAAGATATTTACAACATGCAAAGTAATTCTCTGAAGGTTTCGGTAAGTCAGATTGGTGTTTTCACACTTTCCAACTTGATATCGCCTTTTGATTTTTTCGCACTGAAAATAATGACGTATTTCGAAGTGATTTTACTAAGAGTGGTTGTTATTTCAGCATCAGCTGTAGAGCCAATGTGACTTAAGTATTTCGTCAGCTAAGTCCGCGAGCGCAGTGGCTTTTGGCGTGTGAGATCTGTATTGGTTTATCTACAGATAACTTGGCTGTGGAGGCATTTTCAGCATTCCACGGACCTGATGAGAATTTCGTATCCGTAATTAAGAAGTTTGCTGATTTTCATAATACACAAGTTGCAAACTCTAGGAAAGCTTCTCAAAATTTGCCTGTGATTCTGATTACACCATGCTTCTCCTGTCTAGGTACTGTTTGCCGTGTTTATCTCATTTCACTCAGTCATGTTTATTGTGGTTCACTTCTTGACATGATGAATCATGAGCGCCTTGCTTAAAAAACCCCGCCACTTTCTCAACTGTTTTTCCCGGGTCCGAAAAGTGGGATAAAAACCAGTGGAATTTGGTGGTATTAGCACATAGATCTGGTCGGCAGTCCACAGTGTCCTCGCGTTATTAGCTACTCGCATCTCAACTATCCCGGAGATGTAGAGTTAATCGATGTTACTTTATTACATCTTGACACATTCGGTTTAAAATAAACGGGTCAACCGATCTTATCCAACGCATAACTATCCCGTTTCTATTATCCTTACCCAAGCTGGAAGATGCAAGGTAGCCACATTCCCACAATCCGATTTTCCAGGTTTCATATCATGATCTCCTGGAGTTCGTAGGAGTTTTAATTTTACTTTCAATTCTCCTTTTGGTCTTTCCTGAATCAGGCGACATTCCAAATGAAGTACAATATTTTGAAGGATGTTGCGGTCATGGACGCTTCTGTCAAGGGCTTGATTGTTGTTGCATGTCCATACAACGAACCAGTGCACGGAAGATTTTCCAAAGAAGTAAGTATAAGTGGTCCATGGTCAACTGTTTCCGTCTTGTTCTTGGTCCTTCCCAAGCCAGGTTACTGTGGACTTCCGTGTTTCTTTTCGTTTATCCTCTAGATCCTTTCCCCGACAGAAGTGAGTTTTTACTGTAAGCAGCCGATCAACGGGAGCATGCAAGGGTCGTTGCATATCGACGCCATCATGTTGAATATCAACCCTGGAACAATTCAGCTGGTTGGACACATCGTCTCAACGATACAAGCGACCACCAATCCACAGATCTCAGGTATTGGTAAACCAGCAACAGCCGCACTGACTGATGGTGCACAATCAAAACTGCAAACGATAACCTCTGATGATACGAGCGTCAGTTTGTGGGACCCCATTCCACTAGAGCAATTAGATTTGCCCTGTTTAAAGTTAGATGCGGGTGAGTTGATGGCGAATGCATGTCAGGCTATAATTTAAACTCATCTCTACAGTAGATTCGACTTGTATGGCCGATGAATTCGCTCCGTAGTTGGGCGTGTGTGATCTCACGTCCATGACATAATTACACAAATGCTTGAACCAACTGACAATCTATGTTTGCACTATTCAGAGCCAACGCTGAAAAAAACACAACATTCTGCTTCTATTCAACCATGACAAAATCCACCATGCAGAAGCCATTGTGCAAGCACTTTGAACGTTTTGAGAACTCCTTACCTGTTCTAACGAAGTTTACTCATTTCGAATGTCACTGAAGTTTTGATTAAGCCGACACTGGAAATCACAGAACAGAAGACATCTCTTTGGACAGACTAATTAGGCTATGTGCGCTTAAAGCGGTGGAAATTCCTCTAGAAACTAGGCTTGAGAAAAGCTATATTTTTTTACTGCCGGATAGCACATTTCGGTGGAGGAGGAGTAACATGGTCATTATCCAGCATTAATCTTAGTAGCTGATCCATTGTTTACGGCTTGACGAGCCCGAGGATGCAACTTTATTTCGGGTTCATTGATTTTGCAAGTTACTGACGCCCGTGAAATTTTAGTGTGCAGTTTTTCTTTGCTATGCAGCGGCCACCAAAATTATGTTGAAAGTTGACATTTGGAATTCGAAAATCCTTTAGGCAATTCCACTTAATAAGGGTTTGACACTCTCTATGTTTTGTGCTGCAGAGTCTTCAGACGGTAAATCGGAGTCGGATGCCGTTTCGGCTGGCTGTGATGTGTCGAAGGTATTGGAACAAATGGAGGACAGGCGTGCGGAGAAGGTGAGGGTTTTATTTTGCCATTATATGGTTCCTTTCGCTTAAAATTAATACCTAGTAGTATTGAGAGTTCAAGTAAAACCAACCATGTTTGGTCGTATTAGCGTGATTTTTCCATATCGCTGGGTCGAACACCGTATCCCGTGCTATTGACGTGTACATTTATGCGGCCGTAATAAAGCGGAAGTTGTTACACGGAAGGGTATAAGATAGGGAGTGCACTTTGCTGGTGACCTGCCACTAGTCCCGTTTACCAGCGCATTTATGGACGGATCTACTGTTGTTACTATAGATTTACATATTTCCGTCAGAAGATTTGTTTCACGTTCTATGTCCTGCTACTTCCTTTCTCACAAAGAGCCCAATATGCCCTCGACAAGAGACTCATTTGCATATGGATTTGGATTTTTGGGAAAACGCTCTCGTTTATGATATTTCTCAACTGAATGTGCTATCCAAAGACCGCCTCACGTTTCAGTTGCTACGCTGTTCTAGATATCGAGTACATTTTCATTAAGGAAACTATTCACAAGGCTGCTGAGAACTCTCTGACAGCCCACGACCATTTTCGTCCTACTTGATGGGCCGCAATAAGGGCGATGTATCTGTCGGAATTCGTCTAATTTGGGCTCAAGTACAATATAAGGTTGGCGGAAACTCGGTGACTGCGCCTACCCGATGAGTCCCAATAAAGACAAAACCGGTGGTGGGCTGTCGAGGAAGTTTCAGCAACCTTGTGAATAGTTTCCCCTATAGCTCACTCTGCTCTTGTTTTCATTTGTTGTTTGCAATGGTGATCTACCTTCTTGTCTGTCCCACTGAAGATTATTATAATTCCGAGTCTTTGTATTAATTTTGTCATTTCGCACTCCATCGGGTTTCATTCCCCCGGTTGTGGCTTCTTGTCTACTGGATTAACTACCCTTGACTTCCTTGCGAAAGGAAAAGCCTATCCGGGCATCTCTTATCACCGTTGCTAGCGAGCGACAGTCGCGGTTTGTAGACATCGCTGAAGGGGATTCATCTCCAGTTTCTTGGGATGTTCTTGTCTACTTTCTTGTTTGTCCTTTGTTGGTTTTTAGCGTTATAAGGCATCATCATCGTGTACGCTTCACCTTCGTTGGGATCATTGCTGACTAATTTTCCACGGTTAGTTAGTTGACGTAATCTAAACCTGTTTTCTTAGCCTTTACAATCTAAGTCGCCGGGACAAGTAAGTGCCAGCCACCCTGCCTAATTCCGTGCACATAACTTTCTGTTCGGGATTGTGATATTTTTTCTAACTTATATGTCTTCAAACACCAAGCGTGGCGTTTATGTTGGTGCTTGGACTGCGCCGCTACAATGTCAGTTGTCAAACTGCTTGTGGTTGATTGTGACCAGCAGAACCTTTAGTACTAGTGTATTGTTTTTATTTGCCGCGTTCGGCCTTGTTTGCATCTTTTTCCGCCCTCTGTGCCAGGTGGACAAGGATCTTGTGAGTTGGTCCTTTGCCGTGTGCGTTACTGTCTTCATGTGTCACGGCGTGTTTCCGTTATGAGGCCTTTTCTATCGCCCTGCTTCTGTTTGAATGGCAGTTTGTGACCTTGAACACGTTCCCCATTGTTGGCACGGTACGAAGTTCGAGAGTTCACCGTAACCCCAGTCCTCGGTTTCCGGTTTTTGGTTGTAATCTGTTGAATCGCCTGACTAAAACAGACACAACAGCTCATTCTGACTC
Source organism: Opisthorchis viverrini (assembly GCF_000715545.1). NCBI lineage: Eukaryota > Metazoa > Platyhelminthes > Trematoda > Opisthorchiida > Opisthorchiidae > Opisthorchis > Opisthorchis viverrini. The sequence continues at coordinate 1,917,972 of NW_008751695.1, forward strand.
TGTTGTGCTTGAGCGCCTTCTTATTGATAAATTATTTTGTGTGGGTGTTCGAGTACATAATCAATGCGTGCCTTCCCCCCAACAGGGACACTTGCTTGCATCCGTTTTTGGGTAACTGGGTGGGATGAATGTGTCTATCATCATTTGACTAGTTATTCGGGAGACATGCAGGTTTCTTGCCTCAAACTTCCACATTGTCCATCGTGACTGGTGAAGTCTTTTGAAGTGTTATTTTTAATTATAGTTGCAATATGTTTCCGTTAACCAACATGCAAAGTGTGATCCGGAGGAATGCAGTGCCGGGTAAACCTTCCCCGTCGTCGAACCTATGCATGTACACATAATGTGGTGGACCATTCAACCATCTACATGCAGTGGGATTTTCCGTCATTTTCAGCCATCTTTTTCCACTTTTAATTACCCTTTAGTCAATGCATGCTTGGCGTTGGGTGGATGCTTGCAGCAAGTTTCTATGTTTCGTTCCTCACCAAGTGAACTTGAATTGAGGAAGATCTTTTATTCGTCCTAGTATTAGGATCTCTTCTAGACTTATGACTGTCGACCTACGCTAGGTTCATCAGGTGCTGCGTCGTTTCCTCACAAGAGACCTCTGTAAAAATATGTCACTACTCTTCCTGTAAGTTCAAAACCACTGTCTTCTCGAGCAGTGGCCTACTATGCGATCCTGAGAAATATCTGCAATCAGGAGTGGCTGATTTTACCTCTTCAGGATGAAAAATCTCTCTTGATAGCCTACTGTACTTATGAATGTACTTTCGATGGCCTGCGTTTTTGTGTAGGCGTTTAGTGTCGAAGTTTTGTTTGTTGCAGTTGTTTATCTCAATTTTAGTTCTCAAACAGATTTTCGATTAAGCGACTCCTCTGTCATGGCTGGTACCGTAGCCATCACGTAATCTGACAAACAAGCTTATCCATGCTAGTCTTTATTTCCTCTCGATGTGTAACTCAGATCGTGATGAAAATGAAAACGTTGCGCGTGGTCTTGGAATCCCAAGTTGGCTCACGATCAATGCCAATGCTTATATTGGAGTCCACTGTCGATGGCGAAATCATTAGTCCCAGTACATCAGTGAGTTCTGTCGGCATTCTTCGGTTACTATCCTGAAAACCTCAACTTTTATGCTTGTTGTAGTCACCTGGCTTTTCTACTCTAGTGGTGGAGATCAACGTAATGTAACTATTTGTGAAATCTTTACGTACAAACAAGAATCGCTTGTCTGTTTCTCGCAGCATACTTGCACGTATGTACAACAAATAATTCTGCAGATAAGTTATCCAGACACAATAACCACACCTTCAAAAGAATCTATTTAATTCGCCAAATTTCACTCTTTGAAACAGAGAACACGCACGCCTCTTGCCTAGCCATCTAGCGAAACGGACGACGTGAATTACGACTAATACGTCTCGCCAATTTCGTTTCATTTTTCAGCTGGCTGTCCCATGATCCTTACTATGTTTGTCACATTTCGGTGACCCCACACCACCGGGTCAATTCGTTCTATTACTCATGAGCTCTGTACCCCCATGGTACGGTGTTTTCAGCTGCTACAGTTTCCCTTACTGGAACATAGAGGTCCAAAGAGTACTAACAGATATTGGGGGCGATGAGTTATATGATCCTGAATCAATCTAGTTGTGTGCTGAAGCGGAAAGGAGGACAGCGACGCACTGAAGACCATGATTTTGATGAGCGAGCGCCACCGAGACGTCTATCAGTGTAATTTAACTTTGATGGGTTGGGACGCATGATTCTCTGACTTGAGAAGTGCACGTCCTTATCGCCCTAGCCTAGGAATAACAGAATCATCGCAAAAATGTGCCTCAGTTTTTATAGTTTAACGGTTCCATCAGACACGGCCAATGCTTCGCGGACACCGGTAGCTAGCCCTCGAAAGAATTAATATTTCTTCTACGGCTAGGGATAATGTTTCTGGTGCACAAGGTACTACGATCTCCATTGCTGCGGTCGTGATCAAAGGCCAACCCTGGCTAGTAGCATATATATTAACACACAACACTACTCAACGTACAACCACCAAGCCATCGCTACAACCATCGCTCCACCACGCCTCCTAACAACATACTAATGATGTCACCTCAATTGGTGACGAAACGTTTGCGATCAAATTGTCCAGCTCAGCGAACAAACCAACGACCATCTACCTTCTTATTTTTCCTACCGGTATACTCATGCTTGCACACCTTTCATCACCATACGAATAAAAGGTCCTCGTTGCTCACATGATAGCAGACTAACGGTCTCGTGATCCCGAAACGTTCGTTATCTGGCTTCCAAGGTCGACGAACCGGTCAGCTGTCACCTGATCATTGCCTTCCTCATGTAAATCTTAGAACGTCAGCGTCAGTTTCTTGGACAGTGGCGATCTCAGCCACAGCTTACTAGCCGCATTGATGTGAAAGATTAGTTGATCCGGAGTTCGTTCTATACCGTAGGCGAGACTGCTGAAAATGTTAACATCTCGCAAGGGAGTATAAGTTGTTGGACACAGGGAGATATGCGCATTCTGCTGTCGTATGGATGTGACGTTTATACATCACGTCTAAGGTAGTTGATTCTATTGGGCTACAGCATGTGTAGTACATGTAGTTAGCGAGAGCAGTTGTGCGGCAGCTTCCAAAGAAGGTCGCATAATAAGTCAAGAAAAATAGTTTTCTGTTTCTGTTTTACTGGAGTTCATCAAGGCGAACGAATTAGATAGATCACTAAGATCCGTCTCAAATCGTTGAAGATTCAGAAGAACGAAATTTTTCAATACCACTATGAAACACTTCATTTTAATGAATGCTCAAGCAACGGAACGGCAACAAATATCAGTATCAGTGCGATGGTTAGATTGGCTGCTTGAATTTCCATTGAAATGTCCACAGCATTCATTTGGGCTGATGGGCTCACCACTGATGAGAAAAATATACCGGAAGCATTATCGACAAACACAATTGGACACAATATCTCTCTGCGGAATGATTGAATCAATTTGTGGGTTAACTAGGAGAGACCAAAATAGCCATACGTTCACTGTGTTGATCTGGTGGGTTGCGTATGAAGCTTAATGGATTCGAGATCACGCAAAGTAAAACAATGCAGATGCCCAGTTCTTAGGGAATCTCTTCTGCACATATAAAAATTGACCCATATGGAGACCACTTTTAGCGCTCCCTCAAGAGTAATTTGTGTACAATGGAGGAATGAATTCACCATAAGTGTTTGGGAATCCAATTAATTAGCTGCTCCATTTCACTTGTGGTTGATTTGGTCCACCGACGTTTCAGATGCACGTGTCAACGTTCCACACTGGCTTCCTCTCGACTGGCAAGTTATGAATAAAAGCAAAGTACATGGTCCACTGCGACGATCCTGTACCTACTGATTACTCATTCAATAGCCCGAGTATATGACGGTTTCATTAAAACCTTGGAACCCCGAACGGTGCTACGGGAAATCGGGACATCAAAAACGTCACAAAATTATCGACATGATTGTTTGCCTTATTTATTTCACAAAGTTGCACGGTCATTGTCGCATGAGGTTTCTCAGCTTTCGAGTTGGGTTGCTTCTCTGTACTTTATAAGCAATATAGGCCATGTGTTTGCGAAGGACGGATAAAATGAGAATTGGGCTCATCGAAGGCCCATAATTACCGGCGGTTCCTCAGTTGAAATGTTTGATGTTAATCGTCACTAACCTCGAGGAACTCGGATTCCAGTGAATCATTCCAGCAACCTTAATAAGACTATTGTGCTCCAGTTTGTTAACCTAATTTAGGTCAGACCGATCCTGCAAGTGTGCCAAGTAGACTATGCTGGGTGACTCATCCTAATTTGTTCTCGAAGTGTATGTTGATGTGCTGGTGTCTCGTTCATAAACTGCTTGTCTCGTTTTTCCACACCACGTCTCTTTCCAAACGCGAATTAAAAGGACGTCATTGTGCTAATCGGGTGCCCGATCCTGTGCGGTATCAAACGTTGAAAATTTTATGAACCATCATTTCACTCTGGTGATGTTCTTATTCCTAGATGGAACTGAAATTGTCCGTTGACCTGTCACTCTCCTATTACAACGACGAACTCAACCAGTGGGAACAAATTCTGGAAACTCTCCCAGAGGAGGAAGATCGCATGTGGTCCATGCAGATTGAAATGTATACGACTAATTTGGAGGATTTGCTTGCCCAAGAAGACTTGGACGAAGTTGGATGCTTGCAGGCTTCTACCCAAACTATCCTACTTGTGTCCAGAGATAATATGGAGCTGATGTTATCAAAATCTGCCCTGGATATGCTGAGCAAGTTGGCACGAGTACGTTACTTTTGCCTTTGTACTGAAGCTGGGGGGTAATGCGTGCGATACTACGAGTCTAAACAACTGCCGCTCCTGATTGGTACTCCGATTTGCACTGAATATGTCGTCAGTTCTTCTGAATGTCCCTATTTTTCTGAGTCGCTTGTGCTACCGCCCACCAATCACCTGCATTTTTGGCAGGCAGTTCACTCTTTCTTTCGTTACCACACTTCCTAAATGAGTCGAGTATTTTGAGGGTCTTTTTGAATAGCTCCAAGTCAGTACGTTTTTCAGACAACTGTTTATAGGCCAGATCCTAATCCATTCTGTTTGCAGGTATTCATGAAGTTAAGGTTAATCCCTAAGGTTAATCCCTCACTGAACGGTTATTCTGCGAGCCCTGGATTTTTATGAGTATTTGGACGTAAATCCTCTGATACAACCCAGTGTTTGAATGCGGTGAACAGTTCGGTATTGGCGCTTCTTAAGGAAAACTGCTTATCTAGCTGTCTGTTTCCATGGGTACTTGTGACTAGGACTGCGAGGCTTTGGCATCGACGCATCTGTCGCTACTACATCGGAATAGTTAGAGTGTAAACCAATGGACTGGCAGAACTAGTGACCATCGTGCACATAGTATATGGATGGTTCACGACGTCACCACGCCATCTCACGGTCGTGATAACAACTGGTCGCGTGTGCACCGCCTGATCTGTCTGGCCTTGCGCCTAGTTTAAAAATCACTTAATCGGATATACACTAGGTTGAAACTACTGCTTGTTTAACGCACACATGCGCACACCACAAGTTGGTACCATTCGTTGAACCGTCAGAGTCTATGACGTATTCCTCATACTGTTAGGTGGAGTAGTAATAGTAGTAGTTGAGAAAGAATTCTGCTTCGTGTATCCCTTACTCACCTCTTCTTGGTCTTGAAGGCGGCAAACATCTACATCCACTGGTCAACTTAATGAAGCCTTTGCTCATATCATCTTCGGGATAAAGAATTTCTGCACCTGACCAAGAGGCCTGTTGAGCCGTGCAGAAATCAGAAGACGAGAAAATAGTCATGCTAAGATGTACCACGCAAATGTCAATGTTGTAGTGCATTTCACGGTTGAGTGATAATGTACTTACTATCCGGTGGCCTTGTATGCATCACAAAGCGTGTGCTTGTCGATATCCTGAGAGACAGACTTATTACTTGGTTGTACAACAAGCAAACAAGCAACACTAAGTCATGGCGAAGAAGGACGTGTATGAATTGTGGTTTCAAACTTTTAACTGATAACATATGAAGCACTTTTGGTCCCACACCCTTTCAAACTGTGGTGAATTTACAGCTAACTTTTACTCGCCATCCAGCATTCCGAACGAGAGGCATGTTGAGCTTCTTGGGTCTTCGAAGGTCGCTTAACTGCGTTTATTCGGGCTCAGTCTTCCGATTTGGGCACTGATGCCACCTTCAAGGAAGGTTACGTCTGTCCTTGTTGATCGAAGCAGTCGTGACAGATTTCGATAAAACCCATCCTTCTCAGTTTACGAACTGCAGTTTGTCGGGGCGTATGCTACCACGATAAACAGTCACCGTTAATCGCATCGACATCCATTGATCTTACTTGAGCCTAACAACTGTACAGTCCAGTACTACTCCTGGGGCTGATTACGGTTCCGGCACCGTAGACACCATGGGACATTGCATCAGGATCACCAGGTGAATTACTGATGGAATGTGAAACATCTGAGGACGTACTTGGCAGCTTGAGATACCCAACCGGTGCGAGGCCTTGTGTGCTTGCTTCAAGAGACACAGACAGAATGAGGAGGCTATTTTTTGTGCGAGATGACTGTTGTCCAATTCGATAGAGAGTACGGATATGGAATACTGGGACGTGAATCAGATGTTTTGATTTCAATGACCGAGTATTTTGGTCTGTTTTGTTAAGTGTTAGGGATAAGGTTAAGGAACCGGCTGATCGATTGATAGCAGTTCATCCTTTGATGGGTGACGAGGAGCCGTGGGTGAGGTTGGTTGATACTTCATGGTCCTTAAGGCTGACCGGGAGGATTTGGTTGAATTACTTTGATTCAAAAGCTTGAACTACAAGGAATGGTCCAATATTTAGCCTCTGATTCAAAAGTCTGAACCTTGAGGGATCGTTCCCGTATCCAATATCCCAATAGCCTGAGTCACTGGACTGAGGGAGGCTTGCCTACCTCGATGGTGCAGAGAGTAAGACATAACCGCCTTATTCCTAGTATGGCTGTGCACATCAGGAGTCTTCTGAGCAGCACGAAAATTTTGTTTTCAAAGTGTTTCAACTGTATTGAATAATGTGCCGGTGGTCACGGCCAACCGTCGGGCGACCGAAGTGTGCGAAACTCGTCATATCACACAGGGTAAGGACGAAGTTTGTTGGCTTAATCGGCTCGGTCGGTCAGTTGCTTATCAGTTGCAGTTCCTGTGCTGTACGGTTGCGCGGTACGTTCGTTTTCTCGAGAGCATCGAACGTGGGGCCCGTTTTGTTACAGGCACTGACAAATTGCAACTCCGATACAAATAAAGACGGGTTTTACGGACCTAGGGAATGAAAGCATATGATACGGAAATCGTGCTTTTGAAGATTATTGAGCAAAAACTCCGCAGCAGATGAATGGATGTGTATATGCAAGTCAACATATGAATCGACAGTTTTCGACGCATATGACAACAAGAACTGTAAAGCGCCCAAGAGCTGATTTCTGAGATATTTCGTTTGTCTGGCTTAGTTGCATTAAGCTCGTTAGGGCTGTGATTTTGGTCAGTTTCACATTAGGATAATTACTTGTCCCATTTTATAGTGCGTTGACTGAACTTTACTCATTATTGGTTACATTCTTTTTTATTTGAAACAGTCTTTTGAAGCCGCTTACAAGCAACAGGTGACCGAGTGCGAGTATGAACTTGGTGGACGGACAGCTGCACCATATCGTATTCAGAACCGAACCGGGTGGCCCATCACTCTGCGCGTGGATACTCATTCTCTACAATTAGTCGACCGATCTACAGTCCGTTGCGTGCGCAAATCGCTAGTTAGTGGCGCCTTGCGACCACCACTGAACGTCGTACAACTAGGACGCTTGGGTTCCCCAGTCGCCGGATCAGTCCCTTCACCATTGACTGATAAGACCGCAATTGAAGAACTCGATGATGGCCTTTACGTTTTACCGACAGGACAAGAGGTTGGATTTACTCAGCAAAGACAAAACTCACATGTACGTGCCCTTTTAGGAGTGCATTTTTGCTCGTGTAAATAGTTGACGACCGGGAATGAACTTGTCAACATTTTCCCACTATTTAATCCGTTCATGACGAAGGATGCGACCTCTTTCTGTCTTTATTTCATTCCTATGAGTATCTCTGGTGTTCCTCCTATCTAGAAAAAGTTGACGATTCGTTCAATGGCGGATAAAGCACCGCGTCAAGTTGTTCGAGTTTCTTGGTCTCCATCTACTTGCTTAAAACCCCCAGCGAAAAAGTCTGAAGTGTCGCTGCATCTTAATTCTGGTAACAATTTTCTGCTGCACCTACCGGGAGCTGTTGAATATCCCTCGGGAGGAGGCATTTTCAGAGATCCTGTACCATTCCCCGTTGTTGCTGAAGTTCAAACGCATTTGGGTATGCGCGTAATCTGCCTGCGCTCGACTGTCCAGGCAAGTCTAATGCGCGTATTATGGACTGTGTTAACTGTTATTCCCTTGGAACGTGCTAAGCTTTGTCGTTTTGGGATGCAGCACGTTGTAGAATTGGGTTTTGAAAAAGCCTTTTGCTTCCAGTTTACGTTTTATCACTTGCTTCTATTGCTTCTTAACCTACAGGTAGTGAATGATACGTCAGATAAACTATGTATCTATTCTCGCGTCTCCTGGGTATCTAAAGATGGTCGCCCGGGACGATTGGCTACCATCGAACCTGGAGAGGTTTATGCTCTCCCAATTGAGATTGTCAATTCCCAAGAAACCACCGGTATATTCATTGGTCCTGACCTTGGCGTGTAAGTTTCCTCATCCTTCTAGGTGAATTGCGAGATTTACACGTACAACCCTATTTTTATCCTAACCGTATCGCTTTCTCCTTTAGTAAGGCTTTTATTTTACTGGTTTGGAAGCTTCGCTGCTGCTAATTGTCGCACTCATCTGGTCTTTCTCCACAGGACTACTATGTCGACCTGTGCTGCTTATTGGCCTGAAACGGCATGTTCGACCCATGATACTGGGCATTATCAGGAGTTGGTTTATCTCTCCCCATTAGCTGAGCGATCTGGATCGACAGTCAACACGCAGGCAACTTTACAAACCATTAGTGAGGCAGTGGCTAAGAGTGCTACATCTAGTAAACCGAGATTCAATTGGCCTGTGCAGTTCATCCAGTGCAAGTCCAATGCATCCAGTTTGATCTACTACTACACAATCACAACTATGAATGGGAAGCCTTCTGGTTCGGGTAGTGAATCCCAACTTCGTGCTGCACAGATGGAAAGAATCACGACTACCGAGGCATACGAGTGCTATGTCACAGACTTTCAAATGCTCATACGAAACTCCGTTGTGTTGCACAACCAGCTTCCCATTGCACTCAACTATATACTGTCGGTAAGTACTCAGTTTTTTAAAGCATTATCACTTTGTCGTCCTTTAAGTCGGCCAAGAGTATCCAGTTGTTAGACGTTTTATCTTACTTTGCGTTCGCACCCGAGTCGATTGGTTCTTAAAGCACCTGGACGTTTTTCAACTGCTTTACAGCTATGCAGTTTGTCGTCGACTAGTCTGCTGGTACCTCAGTTTGTGTAGTTGATATCTTAATTATTTGACTGATTTTTGTTTGCTTTGTGACAGTGAGCGGTTGCAGACATTGTAGTGAAACCATTGAATAGGACAGTAAATACTGGCGATGGCTCAGCTTGTGCTTAGCTGGGTTTCATGCATACAGTGTGGAGCACGTCACCTTTTCCGCTATTGTGTATTTGTCAAGATTTCTGCTGGTTCCATGGAACCTAGTGAGATCTTGTCTGACTTGGGAGCATCTTCATGAAAATTTCCAAAACGGGACGGCGGAAGCGGTAACACTCCTTCAGCGTCGTATATTCTTGGTTCGGATATCTATAGCCTTTGTGAGATCAACTTTTCGGCTGTACATTTTGTTAACTGAACTAATCAGGATGTGCTGACGTTGTGCATCTCGACTACTATCTGTCGGGATGCACGTCTGCTGTAACAAACGCGCAAACATAACAATATATTAAGATTTTTAAATTTACCTTCTCGAAGGTAATTGATGAAGTAATCAAATGTCTTCCTCAGCTACGTATAAAAAGAGTGTACATCCGTCTAGTCGCATAAATGACAGTAGGGACGAAGTACGAAATTTTTTGTGAACACCTTAATCTCTTTGTATATTTGCCCGGAAACACGTTTGCTTTCTTCGGAGATGAACTCGTATATCTGACCCACCAATATGGATCTAAGCCCGTTAGTCGGTCCTGCATACGTGAATATTAAGCATCCTAAAATCTTGCAACGGAATGTTCGATTTCTGTCCCTTTCATCTTTCGAGGAATCGGGTACTGTTACTACCAGTCACGCCAAATATTTTCAAATAGAAATGCAGTACTGTATGATCCATCAGAATTCTTGATGGTGCATTCTGATGAAGTCCTAAAGGATGAAAAGGTCATATTACACAGCTGTTTAACCTGGAGCAGTAGGCTACCATTCCTCTGTTTGCACTCGCAATTACTTATAGTGAGTTGGGTCAGCTGGAATCGCTGGGACCCTTTGAACTGTACATGTCAACGCTGTACGCAGTTTTATATTTTACTGCACCCTATGCGGTAGACTCACTTTCTGTTTAAAACAGAGCCTCATGTTATCTTTCTTTACTTTCACCTCCAGGATGGTATTGGCGAAATTCCTGCTGGTAATCATTTTACGCTGCGGACTGTCAATCCATCAAAGGCTGCTGTTGACGTATGGGTGAGTTTTTTGAGGTTGACAATTTCACAGTGTCTTGTTCATATTTCCCCTAGTTGAGGTTCTCCATACGCGACTTTGAGTGACGCGTAGGTTCAAAGAATGGGGTTTGGAATTCTACAGCACTATTTACGCAAGAGCATGCGAATTTATACAGCAAACCTCAATTGTCCACGTTCGTATTGTCGACACTTGCGTACAGCAAACCTCAATCGTCCACGTTCGTATTGTCGACACTTGCACAAGTCTGTCACTGACCGACACTGTGCAATGCCAATATCCGCACATCAAACAACGGTGAACGGAACGTTGGTTCAACAGTGTGGGTTGCTGTCGTCCCTTCCGACGACAGTCTCGTGATCTGATTGGCGGTGGGATCACACAGAACTCATGAGGCAAGGCAGGTTCAGCAAACCGGACACGATCGCGAATGGGTAGATGGGTCAGCTGCGCAAATTCACACAACCACCCCAACACAATTGTCGAATGGAACGGCCTTTGCGGCAAGGTGAATGAGCAAAACAAGTGGAGATTAAAGGTGCATGGGCGGAGTAAGCCAATGAATGGGTTATGAGGTCAGGCTAGATTCAGACCCCTCCGTATCATATCTGGGCGAGTCATATACTCTACGCTTGTTTATCCGTTATAGGTTCTCGTTACGCCGCTTGTTCACTTCCTGCTGATGGCTAAATGTACGCTGCCATTCCTAGTTTCTCCAGAAACATCAGTTTTCTCGTCGTTAATTTGGCCACGCAAGACATTATGAGGAAAAATATAAAACGTGATGGGATCAATTAATTTGTTTGTGTGGATAATGAACTGCATGCTTCTGTTTGACAACTGATTTCCAGGCAGTTTTCGAAGTTCGGCAGAATATCCTTGTCTGTAAAACTGTCTTCTTTCGTTAAATATTCTATCATCTTGACGATGCAATACCCGTGGTGAGGGGCAAACCGTGACCATGTCTTGTTCTAAACGAATGTGCACCTTCTCAGCTGAGTGATGGCAACCGCCCTCGCGGGTTTGCCAGTCATTTTGTCGCGTCTTTGTGTGAATTTTGGACCTCTTCCACTTGATCACTGCTTTTCCGCAAATCAATGTCATGAGCGATCGCAAGTCAATCGGTTTGGCAACCATGAGCCATGTACGAATGTATAACCGTTCCTGTCGCTGCCAACTGTGGCAGAAAGTAATGTAGGATACAGGGGTGTTAGGAAGCGAATTGTAGAGAAAATCGAAAGAACTAGTTTATGGTAGAGAACAGCAGTGTTGATATACCAGCGCCCCTCGTTGTGTGACATCGCGATGTCAGTTGATGACTCTAGCTGGTGATCCGCGATGGGTCGCTGATACCCCAACCTCACAGATGACGCACACCATTTTAAGCAAGACGCTTTGTTGTGTTTTTCGTGCTCTGCATCTGCCTTATGCTTCCCGTCTTTTGGTGTCTTACAATCGGAACCTGTCTGAGCAAACAGGTCACGGCGATGCGATCGTTCGCTTGACACACGGAATACATCGCCAAGTCAGCGAAGTTTACACGTCCATTGAACACACAGTCGTTTATCGTTGCACTTAATTATTGGTAATTTAATGTCTCTATGACAAAAGTTGAATATTTCGAAGATACCGCTCGTCGAAGACAAATAGCTTACTTTCATCATGGGTCCACCAAGATTCACAACCATAAACCAGCGCTTAAACCTGCAACCACTGGCGCGTTTCAGACTCTGTCTTCCACCAGCAGGCTGCTATTTTGTATAACCCAGGTATACTTAAATAGGAGGAATACAGAACGGACTTTTATGATACCAACAATAAAACGAATACTCTCATCAGACGTGATCCAACTACCCAGCTAAGCTGATCTGTTCACCAGCTCTTGTGGTGCTGATACCACCGCCAGCTCTAGCGATGAACCCGCCCAGCATGGTGATCGCTTTGCACTTTTAAGGGCCACATCAAGGGTTGGAGACATTGTCAGACATGGCCCAGTCACACCCTGAAGGGCGGTCGTGCATCCAAGCTGCTGCCTTCAATGCATAGCTCATTTCCCGATTCCCCCAATCAACAGTTCATTGGCAGTGCTGTATTTACGCACCAATTTTTTAGCTCCTACCTCCAATGTGCAGCTACCAGCTCCACCTCCACAAATCATGGGTGAATGAAACTGTGGCACCTATAGCTATGTGCGACAGGTACACGGTTCTTACAGCTTATTATCATTATTATTATTATTACTGTCGAGATTGATGTGGCCAACTGCTATGGTTTCAGTCTGAGTTACGGTTGAGAAAGCGCACGCACTTCTGTGGTTGAAGTTTGTGCAGGCGATAAATTAACGGTGATCAGCGCACAGTTAGATAGAGCGGTTGTCGTCATCCATCCTGGAGCACATCTACATCAGATCTCTTGCCAATATATCTCTTGTGCTTTTGAGTTCATCCCTCTTGGGCATTCAAACCGCAAGGTGGAATAATTGCACCTGTACACTTTGCCTTCCACAACAATCTCCACGGCATCCCACAACAGCGCCACCATTTTTGCATACGCAGGGATAGCAAACAGATCTAGGATTTGGGGTCATTGATTGAGGATTTTGAGTCTGACTACACATAGTCTGGTGTTCCTAGGAATCCAGTCAAGCAGAGCTTCTTTGGCTCTCCTACTCAACGTAATATACAGACCATAAGACAACGGAGCGCCGCTTCTGGATCACCCAGCATCCTGAGAGGGGACGGTGAGTAGGCTGACCAGGACTATCTCCAGACGTTTACCGTAGTCGGTCGGGCACGTCGATCTTTCAAACGGTAGTTTTACTGCTTATACCACAAGATTATCTCACGTTTTTTCGCCTTTACTGTAAAAGTGCGATTTTGCGGAGATGTACTGACAATTTGAATGGATCTATGGAAGGTACAAGTAGGGTATTCCACGATCTTAATATCTTCATCGTCCGCATCACATTGGTGATCCTAGTGCTCGGGAAATAGTTAACATGAGTCCGTTATATGGCTCCGGTTTCTCACCAATGTCTTCATGACAATCGTTCGGCATTGTGTTTTGCTTCGAATTTTGTTACTTTTTTCACAGTTAACTTAATAGTTTACTCCAACGTTATGTCTGGTGATAGCGACTGTGGTAAATCAACAAAGGATTGTTCCAGATTGCCGACATGCCCCATGTTAGAGGTATTTTTATTCTTTTACTCCCAAAAGTGGTTTTGAAGGGAGGATTGTCCAATTGTCTGGGACAGTCTGCAAAAATGCTGCAGGGCGCACTGTATGGCCTAGGGCTGGTTCCCCAACTGCCACTTGCCAGTCGATTTCACGCAAAGGTAAAGCATGGCAAACTCGCGTAAAGTTCGCTACTGAACACTGGTGCGCTATTCCAAACATTTTTGGGGTAACAGGGTTGTCTTATGGGTTCCATTTCGCAATTTGGTTTGATAAAGTATGAACTGATGGCTGGGTGTTCGTAGTTCGTGCGCCAAGAATTAGTGCTGTCGGACTCATCCGTTGTCGTCATGTTACGAACGACTGTCCTGTTGACGTCCAACTGTACGCACGGAGTTTCTTGCACGTCAATGAGGAATTGCTCATTTCACAGCCCCAGGGTTGTGTTCACCCAGTAAACCCCATGTGTATTCGTTTTACAAATTTCGCTCCATGTTCTTGCATTGCTTTCTATCGGAACCGTGGTCATATACTTTCGATGGAAGCTTTTATTCTGAGAATGCATCATGTGGGATCCAAACCGTAGTGAGTTCCGATAACACCGAGTCTCACGTATATCGCTAGTGAACTGCTCTGATCCGAACATATTCTAATCGAAACTTAAAAATTCTCAGTCAATATCAGGTAGTGTTGGTATGTGTCATCTTGTGTACTTCGGCCTAATTCGCGGTCTTTTCACTGTGGTGGAGACAAAGTTCGTTCCTTTGATCGTCTTGACGTAGGCATTGGGGTGCTATTCCGGAGTACTCTGTGCTGTCCGGCCACAGCTGGATTCCAATTTGTTATCATCTCTCCACCATCATCGGTGAATTTCTTTCATATTTGTGAAAACGTGTGTTTTAAATTTCTTCATCTTGTGTCTCTATAATTCACCCTCAGTTCGAGTACGACAATCATGTTTACCGCGCCAAGATACAGATTACTCCCAATATGGACGAACTTACGGTTGTCACATTTGAGTCACGTGAGGGCTATGAACTGCTAACTTTGGTAAGTTTTGTGGCACGTGGATCAGATCGCAAGCGCTAGTTAAATCGGCTCATAGTAGATTCGTATGGAACGATCCGCTTCCGGTATCGGCCATTATTTTAGCTTCTCTGTACGATTGATTTCCCGACACAATCAAGCAGTAACTGGCGTTCGATTTTACAGCCGCGGTTGCTAACGTTAATGCTACGTATGATTAGCTGTGACTCACACAGCGAACATATTGGTACCGAGTCTTCTGTATGCTGCCGTTTCATGCATCACAATTTTGGCTGCTTTTTGGGGCGTAACCCAGTAGAAAAGGTTCGATGACTATAGATTGTCATGAGTTCAATTGCCGCACTGACCTTTTTATGTTACATCTTGATTGACGTAGTCTGTTCCTTTTCTTTTCACGAGGTTGCCTAAAACCCATAAATAAGAGATCCAGATGAGTCGCACGCTGATACAAAGCACTTTGGAGATGTTTGATGATGTCGTTTGCTGCCTATAGCTTTCCCGAATGGTCTGATGACTGCTAATTTTCTTATTTGTGGCGGCTAATTTCGCCATTCACTTGCTGACACCCTCTATTTCCGGTTCATCACCTACATAATAATTTTTTTCCGCGTATTGGCAAAGTAATTTAGTCAGTGTCAGGAGCCGTTGGAAACGTGTACTTTTCAAGCATTTTAGACGGGATAAACACTAAGGGTTAGTCCGCGACTTTCCAGAAGAGATGCAGCGATCTCAGTAATGACTGTCCGCTTCCAGGAAATAACATACACCTATCATAGCTTTTGTCCAGGGAATGGTACAGCAATAGGGTTCCAAAAAGGCTGGCTGAACTTAGGTCCAGGAGCATCCGGCTAGAGGTATATGGTATATTATTTGTTAAACGTCATGTTAGGTTCTGCAGGTTGGACGATGCTATCGTGACGTGTGTGAAATACGGGGGATGTTGTTCGCCCTTACGTCTGATACGAGTGTTTCACGAGCCGTATCAGCTGTTAATTGCTGTTAAGGCCCTACTTTTATGAGTAATCACCAGTCCATTGTCTCGACAAACTTGACTGTTGAATATTGTACTGCAGTTCTAGAGCTTTCGGATTTTGTGGACTTCTGCTACCATGATGGCTTGTTTTGTGTACTTGTTGGCTAATTAAACGGATGCGCTGTTTTAAACCTGGCAGAGAATTTCAAATTTACAAGCGTAATTGGAGGCTCAACTGGACTGTATTTATAAACAAGCGCCCCAATTTCCTCCTCTGACTATTGCATTTTGAGCTCATCTCAATGTACGCTTCAAGTATGAGCCTTGTCATAATGTACATGTAAGCTGAAAAAGATGTGCTGTTTACCAGATTGCATCATTCACACACTCCATCCCCGATTTTTCTATTTTTGTGACCCACATCCTTTAGAATATTGCCAACACCTGACTCTGTCTCAGGTTTTGCTTTGACGTATGTTACGCGACTGATACCATATCAGTACTGGGTGTTCTCTTCTCCACTTAAGCGGCTACGGAAACCAAGGTGTACGCTTATAAAAGGTTGAGTCATACAGAGAACACAATACTTTCTGGGGCGGTCAAACTTACGGTGTCGACGAAGCTGCTTGGAAATGTGGCTATCCCTGAGCCACCCATAAGGGTAATAAACGAAGTTGTGTCCTCCTCGCCTTGACCCGAGAATTCGCTGGCTCATAGTGCCTGTTCATAGCTATCGGTGTGTCCTAACATCAAAGTGTATAGGGACGTGTAGCAAGCGAGGTCAAGCAATGCTTTAATCCTGAGCCTCCTTCACCCTTCCTGCTTAAAAGGTGTGCTGACATCCTTAGTGAATGGATGTGTGTTCTACCCACGGATTGAATTTCCATTTTGGAAATACTTGGCTGTCATTGGTCTGCTATGAAAAAGAAAACAGTAACAAAGAAAGGCCAATCCTTTGTCTCCACCGATCGGAAGCTTTTGAATGAGTGCTCCTGAATCCAGCGAGAGGTTCGCTGTTGTACCAGAACTAGCCACAATTTACATATTATTAATTCCGTGTCATACTAGACGCTGTTCCATCCCTATTTCTCTTCAGCACTGGTACAAAAGCTAATGCCATATTCCTGTTTGTTAGCCATAATGATGCTTTGGGTACCATCGACAGTTACTACAACTTTTGGCGGACACGGGTAATGAACAGAATCTTGTCAAGCTAACTATGACGGTAGACCCGACAAAATTCGCAAGCATGGGCGGCCCCTTCCCTTCTCCACTTCCCACTACTAAAGGGTTGTTTTCCCCTTTTTCTCCTTGCATGTAAGGAACATGCACCATCCCTGATTTTCTCATCCAATACAAACGCGCCTCGGCTGCCCCTTGTGCTCACTTCGATTACACACTGTTATCTTATTTGCTTAGCGCGTTTATGGAAGGATATTTCTGGCGAATTTTCACACTTGAATCAAATTAACTCAGTATTTACACACAATACCATATCTATATGCTGAAAATTCTCGTTAGGGTGGATAAAGTTTCGTCTGTTTCTGTTGACAAGGCCACGTTGATCTTCCCGGCACCTTTAGAAACTACAAGAGTTTTTGAATGAGCAGCTCTCCAACAAGTGCCTAATTTTTGTGATGGCTTAAAGAAGGATCGGTGTCCCGACGTGGGGCGGAGCAACTAAGGTTTCTGTTGGCTCAGCAATGATAACTTCTCGAATGGTTGCTTGGATTGCCTACTTCAGTGTAAACGGTTTCTTTAGCCTGAACACTTGGGGAATTTTATCCAATCGCTTCTAAAGACTTGTCCTCTATCCCAGCTTGATGGTCTCTGGCAGTTTAGCCGCAACCTAATCCGATCTTTTTTTCACTTATACAGCATTTGGGATTGCGCAACGTCTCCAACCGTGGACAAGTCGAGCTCACATTGTACGCACCTTACTGGATGATTAATAAGACGGGTAAAGACTTAACCTACAAGGTGAATCAAGCTGTTGCGTTTTGTTCAATTGTTCTTTATTATGCATCGTTGAAACCAACCTTTGATCATGCAATTGTGCGTTAGTTTCTCGTGGTTTGATCGTCCAAGTAACCCTTGATCGGAGTGATTTTATGCTTGAGTGACGTACTAATTGGATGGGTCGGTTCACACACAAGCACATCCGTTTACAAAATGCACTGTATAGGTATGCCTCTATAGGTTTAACTTACTTCCTTGATCCAGTCGGATTTACATAACTACCAAACTGATGAGTAGGTAGATTGTCGCGATGGCAACTGACCAACCTAATAAAACAGTTATTCCCGTCATTGTTTTTCGATATGAATTCGGATGTCCTCTCCGGCACCGTTCCCATACTCGCATTCGGTTTCAGGCTCATTGGTTGTGTTGGTAATAGAAGAAAAATCGACACAGAAGCGTTTAAATCGCGTTCAGTCTCAACGCAGACGCATTGGCGCTGAGTTTTCTGAGTGGTGTTTGATTTATCCATTTCTTGGAGGCTGAATTTTTATATTGCCTCGATCTGTGCTGCGTTACACCAGTATGCAAAACACCATGGGAAAGTGATTCACGCAACCAGCTTGCACACTGACGTGATCTAATGGTTGGCCTCATCCGGTTCTTTCGGTACCTGAACAATGCAAACACTACCTAACCACTTTTTCCACATGACTGTTGTTTGACTTTCACATCTAGTTTTCCAAGGTATGTCGCTACAGTTCCATCCTGTCCACTTCCATTCGGGTTGAACTCAACGTGTTACCTCACCCCAAAACAGTTTAGACCCGTTTCCGTCAACATCCTACGTCTGTGATTTCATTGGTCGTTGAACCTTTCCTGTTTGCTTCATGACGATTAACTTTCAGTCGGTTTGTTTCATCTCGACCTGCACGAGCGCAAACAAAGTCATGTTTCATTTAAACTTCGGACCTAATTATATACTAATCCTTTCAGCATGATGGTGATTTCGGTTGATTAATTGTGCACCGTTCAATCGTTTTTATTGTTTGAATTCATTGGGGTTACCTGCCTGATACACGCACTATCGCTTGTTAATTATTTGATTCCTTTGTGACCCTTACTATTGTTCTTGAACGGAGTCCATTGTCTGTTCGTTTCAGAGGTTTCCTCATAATCGGCAGACGCACTTAAATATCGTGCTCTTTCATTTTCCCTTATAGTCAACCGAGGACACGGAAGTCAACCATCCAGCATCGTTCCAAGGTGCTTTACTGTTTTCTTCACTTGCAAAATCTGTCTTCGGCAAAAGAAAGGTACACGGTCATACTTTTTAAACTGCTTTGGATATGTTCCAGTCATTTTATTTCTACCGTCATTATGTAGCCTTCTGTTCCACAACTGCCTTGGTAACTGCTTACTGATACGAGATAAGGTGGTGTTCCATTTCTTGAACCTGTCGGATGTACATGATTTTCATTTCGCGGAACTTCTACTCCATCCACTAGTCATTTTATTTTGCAACTAACTATACGCAAAACTGCGCCTTTGTTGGATAGAGTATTTGTCTTTTTGTTTGTGTTGTGTGTACTTGCGTTCCTACTCCAAAATATTCAAATTGCATGTTCTGTATGTGTGATTTCACTAATCTTATCCACGTGTAACATTTGGAATACATCGTAGTACTTTGCATTCTAGTGGTGGGCTGGTGACGTTCAAACGAAGTTTCGATGATAATGATGGTGATGGTATCTCACATCCTTAACTCTGTCCTCCCTCAATCTAGATTACTCAAGCCAGAAAATTTATCGATTCTTGTGACATTTTTGTGATGGGACACGTAAGCCAGTGGCAACATGTTGATACTACGAGGTATGGCATCAACGTCATACTTCACTTTGTGGTTCTGAACTGGAGTTCTGCTGTTAATTTAAGGTGACCTTGGGCCCTGCGCTTTCCGCTATTGTACCACTACATGGTTCAGTATTTTACCAAAGGCCGATGAAATCTACTCACCACCATACTCACTAGGGTCCTATTCGTGTAAACCGACTGTCCACTACCATATTTTTGTTTTCCAAAACTTCACCCATCGTCTCGTAATCAGTGGTGTGGAGTTCATGCAAGTAATTTAGGGGTCAAGTTCGCACGTCAGTTTTCTGAAACAGGTCACAGTTCGGCACTCGCCATTTGATGTACAAAACACTCCTTTTTAAGAAAACTCTCAAAATCGATATGTTCAGTTCTGTATTTTGATAAGCATATCCTGTACTTTATTTTGTTCGTTTGGCACTGATAAATATTTTATTGTGCAACGAATTCGCGGTCGCACTTTTTTGTACCTTACCACTAAGCAGGCTCATTCGAAACATTGAATTTTCGAACTCTCAGTATTATCCTGATTATCGCCAATATGTTTGTAGTCTTTATCCTCTCCGTCTGATTTACTCCGTGATCGCCCGCATCTTTTGGCCCGGTACTGTAATTGCCCCTCTTCCAGCGCCCCCTTAGTGCTCATATTCACACGTCTAGTGAAGAAGATTTAGACGCTGAAAACATCAGTCCAATCGAAGTTGGTTCTTCTATGACGGTTTCCACTGTCTCTGGGACGGCGCGCGTTCGATCGAAGTCTCTGTCTTCGGCTTCGCTCCGTAAAAGGCTTCATTGGGGCAGATCCGCTGGACGCTCTGCATCTAACGCCAAGAAATCACCCCACAAGAAACCTAATAAGACCAAGCTTCAAGGGAAACACAAGGTGCTTTTCCAAGTAGCACTTTACGTTTTCGATCACCACTCGCGCTGCTCACTGCTTTCGTCCAAACACCCGCGTGTGTTGTCTCGGTGCTCTGTCAAATTGGCCTGTCCGCTATCCCGTTTGCTATGCGCGCTGTTCTTCCCCACTTCTCTGTATATTGTATCCTCGCTTCTAACCGACTCTCACTTTTATCGTGGCTATTGCTAATCTTCACACAATCTTTCGTTTGTGCATTCTCGAGAGTTTGCTTAGTTATTTTCTTCTTGGAGTTTTTGTGTCTTCATCTCACGTCTGAGCTGTATCCGGAATGCGTATCACTGATATCGTGTATTTGTTTACATGGATCGCTGTCCAAACATCGTCTCACTGTGTCCCACTGAGTTATGTGATCCTTTCCGTCGGATAGCTTCTGTGTGTGTCTATCATTATCCCGCGTGCACTTCAGTTATATCTTTGCTTTTTGATTGTCTCCATGTTGATGCTCCCTAGCCTTGGTAATCGTACTCCTCTTTACCATTGTTGTTCAGTTATCCATTAATTTACCGTTTCTGTATTGTTCTTTCCCTTAGGCAAGTGTGAAGATAGATGATTCCAACTGGTCTGACAAATTCTCACTGGACACAGTCGGAAGTTCGGGTCGTGTCAATTGTAAAACGAAACAGAAATGGTCCTATGAGGTCAGTCCCCATAGATTTTCAATTTCTGGTTCCGTTTCTAACTACTGTTAAGGCAGCTGTAGTCAGCGTCGGATTCATTGCCATGGATGAGCGGCACCACGAAATATTTTCCCGGACGATGGTTCTAGTGAGTGGCTAGCGCCTTTTGGACATGACAAGCACTTCCTTGATTGATGTCTAGATTTTGAGGAATGCATCACGGTTCCGCAGCCTAAGTTCACTTATCAATAATATCGTGAAACCTAAATATAACTGATGGAGTCACGCGGTGCGGTTTCGCCATTCACCAAAACATCTACGAACCGTTTTGCAGAATTACGTTTCTAATTTTCACGTATGTTCCACTGAATTATGTATAACTTAATGATAACCCCAGTACCCTCATTCCCCCTCATTCTAGAATCCAATTATTTCCGTTCATCTGGAATTTATCCTATTATTTCCTTCAGTTTTGCTATTCTACTTTGAAATACCGTGGTCGCGTCCGTAGGTTTTGTTTGCTTTTCATAGAGGACTCAATCAGTTGAATCGTAAGGAAAATAAGATACATTGCTGTACATTAACTCATCTAACTCGCGATAACTAACCACTAAACTCAGTTGGGTCGACAACTGCCTGGATGGAGACTCCGCGATTCAACTCATCAGTGATTAATAACACTAGCAGACATGGCAGTGAGGCTAATGCATCAGAGCTGTCACCTTGAACTCGTAGCTGCCAAGTTTTCCACACTTACTGATCATACCGTCTTCTCGTGTGTAAGTCTCCCATCATCTTCCAATGACCGAAATTGGAACCAACTTACCCTTAGTGCTTGGTTTATAGCTGATAAACCGAGCTGAACTGAACCGAAGAGTAGGGAAATCAGTATCGTTCGTGTCCCCCGTGAGTTTTTTATCCTACGATGTCATGCTGTCACGTGGTGATCACCACCGAGTACGTGGTCCATACATAAGTCGATAGATGCCTTGTTGTCGTTGTTTGCCTGTGCAGCATCATCGCTGAAGTTGTGTGCTTACTCACTAGTCAGTGGTATCAGAATCTGTTTGCGTTTCTGCCGGACACCGACGGATTCAGGAAAATGTCTTGTTATCATCTGGGTCCATCGAGCCCAACTGTTCACTCAACATGTTCCCATCAGCTCGCTGGGAGATCCTCGGTCTGCCCTGCTACAACCACACATTATGGCTAATTGTGGCGGAATTCCCCTAGTCAGTGCAAAAACTGCCATACACAGTTCTTCCTAAAAGGTGAATTGTTACATCGTAAGGCTTTCTCAATACGCTCATTGAAATGCTAGACAACGATGCTACCAGTTCTATAGAAAGCTTTTAAACAACACTTCTGTTTTGCCTTTTTTTTCCGGCATTTTTGTCATGGCACGTACCCAAATTGTCACCTGATACGACCGTGAGATTACTCAGAGCGCTCACCATAGATAAACTTTTAGTCTCCTTCAAAATTTAGGCCATCCTTCTTGTACGACCTAAAGTGCATGATTTTGCTCTGAGTTGTTATATGGATGAAGGGTCTATGGCCTGACCACATCTTATTCTTCCGTTTCATTTTTATTGACATTTTTATCGCAGATTGGCGTCAAAATTGACTTGTCCAGCTCTGGTCTCACCAAGATTGTCACGCTGATGCCGTACTTCATGCTTGTCAATAAGTCCGGGGTACGTTCTTTCCATTGCTATTTCCTCTTTCCGGCAACCTCCCACTCAGTATTTCTGTTGATGAATACTCCTTCCTGCTAAATTAAATTGGATTAATGCAAGTTGTCGTTATCTCAGTCTGACATTATCATTCGTTCCTCCGTTGTCCGTGTGTCTGTAGTTAGTGTTTAGTTTTTACTCTTCGGCGGGGCTTCGTAACTCAACTAGATTATTCACAAAACTCTAAACTTGCTTTTAAGCTCTTAGGTTACTCCTTCATACTAGTGACCAGGTGATTGTCACTTTCACATCCCGAAAGGTATGTTCGACGTTGAATAATGTTTAACTCAGAACCATCGACTTCTCTGCCTGTTGGGTATCTTTTTATATTGACAAAATAGACACGCGTTACCATAGAACTGGTCTTATTTTGCGACATTTCACTAATTTTTACAGTCGTTTTAATCCTTATCGCCCTCAGATGCCTCAGTGGTTAGGGCGCGAATTTACTGACCGGAAGTCCCGTGGTTCGCACCCGACCTTTGCCTCTCGACTTCCCTGTCTAGGCTTGGGCAACCTGGCAGTATCCTAGCCTTTGTGCTTCCTTCTGGTGGTATGGCAGCTAGTCACCGAAATAGTGTTACAGCTGAACGATATAATGTATATCGTCCTCAGAATAGTTGGGTGTGGAGGGCGTAAGTTACAAATCTCATTGTACGTTATCTGAACCCCTTCACCCCGCTCTTCGATTGCTCTTGTAGGACGTTGGGCAACCTGGCAATATCTCAACCCTTATGCTTTCTTCAGAGTTCATTATGTGTACGCCTTGAGTTGGTTCACTTTACTCATATAATACCCTTAGTTGCGTGCACTACGTTCCCATTTTTATGTTTAGATCGACCTTGAGTGTAACGAGGTCGATGAAACAACGGGTGATGACCGATCGAGCACTGGTGAGTGGATTCGCGTTCCTGCGGGTGAGGCCGTACCGTTTTGGCCACGAGCCATAACCTCCAAGAAAATGTTGTTGCGCTGCCGCATAACAGAACATGTGGTCACCAACGTCTTCCCGTTCTACGAGTCCCATTCAATATTGATGAAATTACCAGGAAAGGTAGAGTCCTCTCTCGTTTTTGCTCGAATAAATTTTCATGTTGACCACTTTACTAGAAACACCATTCCTCTACGCGACTTTGAGACATTTACACTTTGGTGTTGCTTTCTCCATCACTCACAGTACGCTGGTGTATTTGTCGAAGTGCAGACAACAGAAGAGGCCACAGTAATCACGTTACAGCTTTATCAAGATGGAATGGCTCTAGTTCGCGTGGTGAACCACTTGGGTGACTGTCAGCCCGTTTATTTTCAACAGCGGTATGTTTCGGATAATTTTCGGTGTTACCCCATTAAACATGTACCCAACTCAGTCGAATAGGTTCCGTGACTTCTCCTCGACCCCAAGCAACAATTTTCACCACACGTTGATCTTTTCGGTATCGGTAGACGAATCAGCTGAGTTTGTACTGTCACCCCGGTGGAACTTTTATTTCGGATCCCAAGGCCGCACTTACGTACTTCGCGCGTGATGTCTATTTACGTCGACCCGAGACTGTTAACACACTTTGTGAGCCTGATGTTGATATCGTCCAGATACACCCATCCTTGAACGTTTATTTTCTATAATACAGTGTCTACTTGAATTTCTGCTTCTAAGATTTACCAACGCTTTGTGCTCTGTAACCCTGATGTCGCACTTGATGCTAATCAATAAATCCAGTTGCGTCTTCTTCCGCCACAGGCACGTAAATATTTCATGGAAATAGGCGGATTCAGCTACTGTGTAGGGTGACAATCCACTAAATGACTTCAGTGCCTGTCTTTCGAGCTGAATATTTCTTCGCTTTCCGACTAACCTTGTGGTATCTCTCTGGGCAATAACAGTGGCCTTTGGTGCGTGTGCTTTCCTCCTTGAAACACTGTTTTCTTTCGCTTCATATTTCGCACTGTCTGTTAGCAGACACCACCGTCCAGGGGACAATTCTATCCGTTGAAGCAATAGGTCTACACTTCCTTTCCCTTCAGTGCTAGCTTTTCTTCCATCTAGAAACCGTGTTTTGTTCAAAAGCTATTTTTTAACTGACAATTCATTCGAAAACGCCTGATGCATCTGCTCAGCTTTTATTATAAGCTGTCCCTTTATTTGGTTTATCCCCGCTAAATTTATTGATACCCATCTTCTTTTTAGCAAGCAGTGAGCGAAACTCAGAGGATCACACACACCTGCACTTTAGTCTGACTCTTCGAATCCCTGGTTTTAGCCTCTGACGGTTTCCTGGGCTAGTTGTTTCTGAGTTTGACAGGTCTGTGTGATTGTTGGTGTGGCATTGGATTTAAAGAGCTATGGATCTCCGATAGTTTAGTGAATTTTCTACTATACTATTACTGCTAGAGTTCACTATTCGGTGTTTAATACGTCATCATATGTAACCTCATGTGGTCAGTTTGGTTTGCATGTATAACTGTGTATTCTTTCGGGTTGCTATTGCATGCGGACTTTGATCTTAAAAGATGAGAGAAGAAGGTTAGTATGCGTTTATGGCAATCTGGATAAACAGTGGTTGAAAACTGAAGACAAATGATTAGACGCTGATTGTGTTCTCAACATGTTGATAAGGACACCCAACCATTGATGTGTTAGGTTTCTGCTACTTCGGACTCGTAGATGGCAAGAAGCAACACCTCTGAAATCAATGGCTAGGCTTCTTATACTTCGTCTTCACTTCGTGATTTGGCCACCTCTTCTTTATGCCACAACAGGGATGAGCGGAGCGTGACAATCAAAGGATGTAACTCAGCCAGCACTACTCGTTAGGCTTCTTTGCATCGTGTTTTTCAGCCACAGTGCATTACTGTTGCTCTGTATTATTTTAGAAGCTCATATCACGAAGCTGCGATAGGTCTCTGACAGAAGGTTGAATGTGTTTCGAAATCCAGGTTACTCATTCATGGTACTCTTGTAACTACCTAGATAGGTTTGTTAACCAATTCTAGAACCTAAAACAGTGATCATATGTGGCATCGTTACTGAATAATAATAATAATAATAATAATAATAATAATAATAATATCCCACACTCTGAACCTGACTTCTGGCCAACTACTATGATGTCTTTTACATATTCAGAGTCTTCCAGTTAGCGGAGCTCAGATTCAGGTTGAATAGACGGCGTGAAGTTTTAATCCATATTAAATTTAATTGTAAGATTGAACAGGAAATGTTGAGCTTTCATCACTTGAGTTCTGTTCTGCTTGTTTTTCGTCCTTCCAGAGGTGTAGATAAAGTACATCAATTGGATGCCGGTATGTCAGTTATGTATGCATGGGACTGTCCTCAAGCAGAACGTGAACTTCTATTCTATTGTAACAAGAACGATCGTCCCCAGTCAAACAAATTAACCGTGGTAAGTTTTCACACCGACCTTTGCCGATTTCCCTTTACGTATGTGTTTGATAGTTCGATCGCTATCCGTCAACTACGGTGGCACATTTTGAAGCCTCTTATTGCTGTTACTTCGTCAAAGATGTTTACTGGAGTAAAGCCTGTATATGTTGGTAGAAAGGTCAGCAAGGATAATCAACTAGAGACAAAGTGAAGATGAAAGGAATTAGTCCCAATCTGAGACTTTTTCTAAACAAGTTAGCTGATGTTACGGTTGTAGAACAAGTGTTGCTGTCAAAGGTGGTCGTAACTACACTGCTACTTTAGATACAGACTCTCGCAAGCGGATGCACGCATTTGTCCTTGTGGTGAGGACGTCTGATAACATTTACAGCGCTGAATTTGCTGACTACCAAACTGTTCATTTGGTAAATTGGAGTCCGTAAACAGCCTTCTTACCACCAGCGTGGTGACAATCAACTTAAACGTTTTATAGTGTACGACTGTCCGGAGGACTTGTAATGTGAATTAATTCAAGTATCATGATTGTCATTGTAAAATCAGGTGCGGCGAGACTGGTTATCACCGCAACTCCATGACTGTTGATGATTTTGAAGCGATCGTACATAGTTTCTGAGGGAGTACACTCGCGACCGATTCGTTGGGGTTTTATAGCATACACACTTGTTCATACGGACGCATTCACCACCTTTCATTTAATGATGAACTCTGTTCGCATGTTCTTGGCACAAAGCCCCCAACGGATCCATTGTCTCGTCTTTCAGGACATCGTTGAGGAGTTTTACGTAAACGACACCAAAGCGTATTGGGTTTCCTTCCTCTGGAATATGCAACGCGTTCTCCTTTTTACACAAGATGTGAATGCCGCTAAGAATGCTCGTCTGGTGAGTCCTTCGTTTCCCCTGTTCTTGCAATTCCTTTTAAAAATATAAGCACACGAGGGAACTGTGTTCGATTTTTGGTTAGGATGTCAGATGTCAGAGATTTTGGAAAGTTAACGTTTGGTGAAACTCACTATTAGGACCAAGTAGTTGCTGTCTGGTCTAATTCACTTTGGCGTCTTCCAGTGTTCCGCAAGTTTTAGCGTCCGTCCGATACTAGGGCGCACTGGCGCTTGATGTGAACCTGGAATTTGCAAGCAGCTTAGTATCTCAACATTCCCAGAAGTTTGCTAGATATTCTCTAATGTGCATCTACTTTTCTATGCTCGACCCTTGGTTTTAATTTAGATAACTTATATGTGTTTTCTACTCCAGAGCGCTGACCTTGAGAAAATAGAACAAGAAATCGTCGTGTCCTTACAGTCAATTGGTCTGTCTTTGGTGGACAACTACAATCGTACAGAAGTGGCTTATTTATCGATTACCAGGTAAAGTGATCTGACTGTTTTGACGCATTACGCGGTTTGATTCCCGTCTTCCATAAGTCCTCCAACAGGACCAGATTAACTGCGTTTTTTAACCGTAACCCCCTGCGGGAGGCCCCACTTTCGTGTGTGAATGGTTTGTGTCCTAATTTGGTGTCTCGTCACTTAGTAATGAAGTTTACTTGATAATAAACAGCTACTCGTTTTTCAGCCGTTCGTCATAGTTGTTGCTTTTATTTCACCGCACACAAATTCCGTTTGCCACTGTGATAGTTCGGGTGTCCGCTGGAGTCAGGTCAAACGCGGAAATAGATTAAAACCACTAAAGGCGGCCACTAGCGATAGTTTGGAACGAGCCTATACGGCCTACGTCGATCAACTACGAGTCGGTGAATCAGTGCGTGGTTTGACCAAGCTGACAGACGTCGGACGCCCCATAGAAGTAGACTTTGGACAGATGATGATGATCCAACCCGATCAGTGTGAACTCCGCCGGGCTTTTGAACCTGGTGTCTTCCTGCAGTACAAAACTTCCGCCAGTCAAATGCAAATTCATGCGAAAATATTTCGGATTCAGGTAAGTCATCACCCTTGAATGGTCTGGTTTATTGAATTGGCACATGCTGTCGCAGGGAAGAACTGTAGCGAATGGCCATTCGAGTTCATTGGCAAATAGTTCTACTGGGTAGCGAATTTCCTCGGAGGTTGTGTTGTAACTAATTGCCTAAATAATCGATTTTATGTTTCCCAATCTCAGTCTTCATTAATACGGACCGAACACTGACACTGCGCGGCTATTTCTAGTTCAAAGTTCAACATTCTGGCAAGTGAGCAAGTTAGCAACCAGCCTTAGGAAACCCCTGGGGCTCACTACCATGATATGACTTGTTACCACAAGGTTGTCTTTTTGTAGTCTGCTAGTGTCAATCAATTCATCAGACATGAGTACTATGTTGATGTGCTTTCTGTTCATAGTTTGGATATGTACTGCTTCCCATGGTACCGTTTCTCAACCCTCTACAATCTGTTTTTCTCGTTTATAATGAAGCTCGATAACCAGAAACTGGACTGTACATTCCCGGTGGTCTTGGCCCCCTATCCGCAACCGAAGTCTGTGGCTCTTGATTCAGGTAAGATTGTAGTGAAAGACTTTTTCGCGGATTGTGTGCAGAGCTCTATCGACTGTGTGCACGTAGTCGAAAGATATCTATCCCGCGCATGTCTCAGTATTGCAATCACAACCTGTGGGAGTTCCAATCGATGGCTGATCAACACTAGGACTCATTGTCAATGCCCTTTTACACCTCAGAAGATCCGCTAATTCAGTACAACAGATATATCGTTAGAATGTGGTTAGGAAAAATTGAGCTTCTCATCAATTGCTTGAATGTATTTTCACTCTAACTTTTCACTTTGTATTGCCCACCGAAATGTCCGATTCTCAATAAGTTGGGGAGCTCAAACAAAATTGCCTCAGTTAGGAGTCTGAGTACGCTCCATGTTTACACAGACTATAATTAGAGGTCGTCCATCGTATTCAGCTCCCACATTTTCACATTTTGTCACTTGGCTGTGACTGCTCCTTGATAACTTGCGCACACGTGATACTCTTGATTTGTTATATGATAGTTAATACGTATAGTCATGGTCTCATTACGTCTTTCATTCAACTCAACAATGAGTGAGCTATTACCCAGTTGCTTCTTTCGTTGAAGTGTCGTTAAAAGTGGTCTAGGCTGTATGTAACTGTCGATATGACTCTGCAGTAGGAACATCATGGTAAAACCTGACTCTAGTAGTCAAATCGTGGTCACAGGTTGAGTGAATAGTCCATCTACTGTCGTCTGATCAAGGCTAATTGGCTTCGGAATTCGAAGCCGAACCTCGTGGTTAACAAAGTTTTCTCTCGGTTGTTATGGAAACAATATGGAAGCGGGCCTACAGACCTTAGAAGGATGCCTGCAGGAGATGAAAAACTTGTAAAGCATGCATCACTATACACTTTTTCTCCTTTTTCGACACGCATGGATCTCATTCACCGAATTGAGTATGTGCCTTTTTTCATGTTACCCAGGACCCAAACCCCTGATTGAACTGTCGGCGATTATTGCTAGGACTGCTAATCCTGGCTCGTTCCGTTTCAAGTACGTGTTCTCTTATTGTGTTCTTCTATCTGGTTGTACGTTGTTTTGGTTTCAAATGTTGATAAACGCAGTTCAAATGTTTATTTTAGGGTCATGCTGTACATCTTTTGCATACGTCCTTAGAGAGATTCGCTGCCTTTGATAACATCTTTGTCTTTATGGAATTCCATATGGCATTTCCTACCTTGTTTGCACTCTTATTACTACATTTTCTCGACCAACTTGTCTTGGTGAATGTATGCTTAATGTATAATCAACTGGATCACGGATTCGTCCAGCGATATATAATGTTTTCCATGTTGATTGTTTGTCCTGTCATCGGAAACAAAAATGTCGTAATTACCTATCCCGTGGAAAATGTCGGTGGCTATGTGGAATTATTGTTATCTGTATGGTCTCTCAACCGAAATGCTGCCCGTCGATCCGTACTCACAGCGTCGTATGTTTTCAGATTATGCTTTCCGTCTACAAACTTGCTGGGATCTCAGTTGACTTCATTTCGTTTCAGATACTTTCGGGTTCTGATCCAAGAGATGATGCTTAAATTGGATCATGGGTTTTTGAACGATATGTTCGATTTCTTCAGTGGGAGCGTAACCAGAGTTTCAGAAGTAAGTGATCCATCGAGATCCTGAAGCTGCTCGATGAGTTAACCAGTTTTCTTTTCATAAAATATTTTTCGTTGCATTCTGACGTATAATCTGCTATTCTTTCCAGGAAGAAGCGTTCAAACAAGACTATCAGTTGATTCAAAATCGCCTGATGGATTCTCCCATACTGTTAACTCACCTACAAGATGGCAATCGCTCCGTGTTTGATAATTTTCACATATCACCTATCAAGGTACGTTTTTGTGGTGTTTTTTATTGTAGTTCTGTTAACTCTTTCAATTCCAACCTTGAATTTCCAAAAGCCTTGAATAATAATCCCCTTGTGGCATCGATAGTCTACCAGATGAACGTTTACAAAGTTTCTTTTCAGCGCTTTCTAGTTATAAACCACGCTATCCTCGTAGTCACAAACCCGGAGAGGTGAGTGGAACTATGCTATCAAACTACCTGAGCTTACTCTAAATGCTGAACCCGAGTGTCACCTAATGGTTCCGTTGTTGATATGCTGGCTACCATTTTGAACCAGGCTGTACGAAGTTTGTGATTGCAATAACAGACGACGGGGAAATTGTTGATGAATCCGAGTGATACGAACCGACGCCATGATTTTCTTCAAGTAACTCATTAAGCTTGTTTTCCGGTGGAATTGAGTGATTCTGTGCGAGTTGCAACAGCCTGTTCTCATGCGATGCATGCAACGATAAAGAACTATTTGGAAAATCCAATGCTAATTGCACTTTATTGGTGGGAATGGACATTTTCTACCGCGAACGCTATCGATAACTGTGTAAAACGATTATGCAAGTTTCCACAGTTCTTATGCGATATTGCGCCATGTCTCACGCTGACTTCGAAGAGAGACCATCCATAAAAGAGGTAAACACATCACTTTTGACTCTGAACTATTTATTGGGGGTATTGTATATAGTACCAACGGGATTTTCTTCTGGAGAGCAATGCCGGTGGAGTTCTCAGAGAATTGCAGTCGCGTAACTCAGTTTATTTCGGTTTAGCTTGTGTACCTTCTACTACAGGATTAGCTACCATAGGTTGTGTGTGCTACTTTTTCAAACGCTCANAGGTTGTGTGTGCTACTCTTATCAAACGCTCAGGAATGCCTTCCTCATTTATTTCTTTGCAGATGCATGTCAGCTTCTCTTTGACGGGCAGCAGTGATGGCAAAAATGTCGCTTTTCCCAGTGAAGTCCTCAACCTTTTCCTTCAGTCACTCGGTGTTGCATTAACCGATGTTCAAGATGTGATTTTCAAGTAAGCCTTACGTCTTTAATTGTCCTCGCCGATGTATGCATCTAGGACGGGTAGTCCAGCTGTCTGTATTCCATTACCAATACTGTCAGTAGGTTCGAGTGTGAGACCCATGATGAAAAAAATCCACGAACCATGCTGGATGATTGCGCCAGCAAATCCAGCTGCTCATTCGTGGAAATATCTTTGGAGGGCATTCGTATCTTGATGCGCAGTTTGGTCGCGAATGCAAGATGCTCACTCTATTGAACTGGTGAGCACAAGTGACTGAAGACTATCGGAATGGAAGCCGAGCGAACAGGAATTTCGCTTTGAATTGGCTGTACATCCCCAAGTTTTTTTTCTTGCATAGTTCTTATCGATGGTGGCTTGTCTGGCCACATTTTACATAATCGTACTGTACTGATGTGCAACGCAGCTTCGCTTCTGCCTTTGAGTGCACTAGCGCCGCGGCACGATTAGTTAGCATGAGCTCATTCAGTTCACTTCAGTTTGTCAGCTATGAACAAAGTACCATGGCTCCACCTGCCACAGCTTCGATCACCGGTAAGTAGGGGGCCTGTGCAGCACGCGTCCATGCATTGGAGCCGATGACATGTTCAGTTAAGCGGGGGCGAGATAGCTCAGTGGTTAGAGCACGAGTTTACTGACCGGAAGGTCCGACCTCTGCTTGTCGATTTGCCCTGTCTAGGCTTGGGCAACCTGGCAGTATTCCGGCCCTCGTGCTTCCTTCTGGTGGCATGGCAGTTATGTACCGAAAGGGTGATACGGCTGAACGATTTTTTCTTCATGTCCACTTATTTCCGGAACTGAGTAGCAACGCATTGAAGGCGATAGCTCTGATGTGCCAGCGCCACTGACTGTGCGATCGCGCCACTTCTGCTAGGGTCATTAACCATTGGTGAGTTTAGTCCCGGGGTCCTTATCCATGGAGGCAGCTGGTGTCGACCCGACTGCGTTGACTGGTTGGTGTTTCCACATTTCGTTACTAGGCCATACACTGTCATTCTCTCGGTCGCTTTCACTCAGTATAGGGCTGGGCTGAGCTGGGCGACTGGAACTCTACGAAACAGACGGTCTTCTGGCATGCGAAGTACATGTCCTAACCAGCGTAACCTATGAAACTTGAGTAATTCCGCTATCGTGTAACAATTCCTTCCTTCTCAGCAATGCTAATCCGATGTTACCACCAGACCTGACCAATGCTTCGGAGACACCGATGACCAAACACTGATATATTCCTTATGACCTGTTCCCGCTAGAGGCCACATTTCTGATCCATAAAGCAGTATAAATCGCACTGCCGCAGTGTGTTGAAGGTACCAGCTGAATTGTTCTTTGAAGTGTTAAGCCAGCACTCAGGACAACCAATTCGTGAGTGCATTCCTGTTCTGTCTTTTTTCGCATATCGTTTTGCTGAAACCTATCTTCTTCAGTTGTGATAAGGCGCGGCTGTGGCATAAAGCAAAAGCTTTCTCCATCTCTTTGGCCTTCGAAATTGACCAACGTTCTCTGTCATTCTTCAAGCTTCTGGTTATGTTCTTTGGGAGATCTGCGTGTGATCAAATCTTTTGGGGTTGGTAACTGATTATATTAGTCTATTTTTATGGGGCTGGTTTAGATGCGAGATACCGGCTAGGGTACTGGCAGATGGGTTGATCGCACTGCACCATTTGATGGGAGAGGTGGTGTGGGTGAGGGCCGGTGAGCGGAATGCAGCAAAGGCGAATGATGCTCCTCAGTTGCCCCAGCCGAAGAAGGGGGTTCGGTTGAGGCACCTCACCCGGCCCACAAGGTAGTGGAAGGATGTAGGGATTTGTTCGGAGCCTCTCATTCGGAAGTCTGCACCGCAAGATAGCGACTGTTAGGGTTTTTGGGGACCCTTTCCGGAGCCAATGACTCGATAGTTTGATTCCCTTGACTGCAGGCGGCCGGCCTTGGCCGAGGACGCAGGTAATGAGACATTACTGTCTTACCCGTAATGCGGTTGCGTACAACAGGTGCTTTTTGAGCGCAGCACCAGATTCTCTGGTTTTAAAAGTATTTCCACCGCGTTAAGTAATGCGCTGGTGGCCGCGTTCGGTTTTTAGGTCTGTCCTTCCTCGGGGGAAGGCAACATCACTGCTTCCATAGATATGGGCATGCTGGTTGCCTGGGGAAACGTTCAACTGTCTTCACACCGATCGCAGAGAAATAGACGACTTCCCCCTCAGATCAACTCTTAATACAATTTTTCGCAGCACGGCAGCTCGCTGTTTTTCGTCGGTCCTTTCTGGCATGGTTGAAATTCTGGAACGGTATTACAGTCAGTGTAGCCAGGAAGAACCATTAGAGCACAACAATATAGGGTTTCGGACTGCTCACTGGCATTCAACTACTCAGTGCCTTCGGACCATACCAATTCAAAATAGGATATGTGTGTAAATTAGGTATGTTGGTATAACGCTTCACTGGCGCAGCACCTGCCGATGTACTGTCCTATTTTTCCCTTGTACCTTTTTAGTGAGCTTTGCGTGCTTGAGAGTCACTGTTTGGAATGTTAGCGGTTACTTTGCTTGGAAGTGCTTTTACAGAGCTATTCTAAAACTTTAAGTCATGAAACACATTTTCTGGATCTTATTGCAAGTGATTTTAGTGGACCATTTGTACTGAGCTTGCACGTGTTATTCGTTTTGAAGTGATACACCCAGTTGCTTATTTGACGCAACCCTCGGAGTTTCACAGGTCGGGAGACCTGTGTGAGTAAAACTTACGAGTAGCTATGTTGCTACAGCCATGAAGGTTGGTACTTCGATCCTCCGTTTCTATTGTAATGCATTCAAATAAAAACAACCCCGGGATGCCTTCTATTCAATTGCGAATACCGACTGACGGTCTCAACTACTTCTCTGTGCTCTTGTGCATCAGTGTTTCGTACGCCAAGCTTCATTTCCGTATTAACAATAGTTTCTCTTCGTTACTCTCTTTGTTTGCAGACTGGCATATTTTGAACATCAGGCCTGCATTATGACTGTGAATCAAATGCTTTCGGAAATGATGCGACATTATGTAAGCCAGGGGATACGTCAAATGTATGTGCTTGTTTTGGGTCTGGACGTACTGGGTAATCCGTTCGGTGTCCTACGTGGAATGGCACAAGGCGTGGAAGATTTGTTCTATGAGCCAGTCAAGGTACGTCTTCCGTTTTCCGTGTTAAAGTAGTGTGACCTGAGCGCGCTGTGTGCGTTATGCTCTTCACATGGCAATAGGTCAGCCACCAAGAATAGCTGTTTACCCAGGCCACCTCTATGGACTGTCATCGCTAGGCAGCTAGAATGCTGCGGATATTTCAGACAAAATCGACTAACTTGCATAGTCCTTCCGTATCTGAACTGCCACAGGAATATAATTTTAACTCACTGGGGACATTGGACTCGTCCTCCTTGGGCTATTATCATCATTGCACGATAAACTCTGCTCTCTACGAAAACTTGTGAGAATTCTTATTCAACTTTTCATTTTTAATATCGATATTCATCTCTTGTATTTTCGTACGCTTTGTTGCAATGAACGATTCTACAAATTTTTTGACGTATGCTGCACTGCTGATGCGTCCAACCTCTATAGTTTGTATGACTGGATTAAGTGAAACCGTGATGAACTAATCCCCCGTCTCCATCTGATAAACGGAGAAACGGCAAGTGCGGCTCATCATTTCCCGTTTGTCTTGTTTTCGGCACTCAGTTGTCCTCTGAAGTAATTCACAACTGTGATAACACGGTGAATCTTTAACTGTTTTATGGTGCAGACGTAGGTTCGTGAGTTAGAGGTCCTTTCGAAACACTTAGTGGTCAGAATGTATTATATGAGAGCGATTCTCATCCTGCCCTGAAGTAACGAGCATTCAACTATCCCCGCTGGTTGACCGTTACAGCCATCAAAACGTGGGTGGCGGTCGTGCTTACCATTACGAAGTAGTTGAATACATCTCAACGTATAACATTACTTTTCCAATTTGTTTCCCAGTTGGCAAGGTTGTGATTCCGCATTTTACTTGCGGAAAACATGCTGACCATAGCCATTCTGCTCATCATGGCACAAGCTACTGTTATCCTCAACTGAGCAGGTAGTTGGGACAGGTAACGCAACCTGGATCCGAGCTCGAGCAGTTCGTGTCAATACGCAAACCCTTAGACTTAAACTACTGTATTTTCCTGTTTGTCGAGAAAACCTCTCGATTATTCAGAGCCGTCAATAGAAACCAGGGCCAGTTCGCGTTCAGCAGCATCGTCAGTTACCCCTTTGTTTTTCTACCTTCCACCCCACAATTTTTGTGGCTTTTATTCTTCTGACTGCTGTATTTGTTACAGGGTGCTGTGCTCGGTCCAGAAGAGTTCGCGGAGGGCGTCGCCTTGGGAGTGAAAAGTCTATTTGGTCACGCTGTTGGTGAGTTCCATGAGGGTAGCTGATTTCATCGACTAAATGCCACTTTTTCCACTACTTGATTATATTTGTTCTTCACGTCCCCGTCAGGCGGAGCTGCTGGCGCAGTGTCTCGAATTACCGGTACATTGGGAAAAGGCGTGGCGGCACTTACGCTGGATGAAGACTACAAGCGTCGTCGCCGGGAGCAGCTTGCTCGACGTCCGGATAGTTTTGGTGCCGGTCTGGCTCAGGGCGGTCGTGGGTTGGTTATGGTAAATCAGCTTTGTTTTCTTGATGCGTGAATCAGCTTCTACCGCTTCTGTTTGCTCACGCATTACCTTTTTTCAATAAGCAGCCACTATGAACTTTCCATTTTCTGTCTTCCTCTCGTAACTTGTTTCAGGGTGTGTATCATGGATTAACTGGTGTGCTGGTCAAGCCCGTTGAAGGAGCAAAGAAGGAAGGTGTTGAGGGATTTTTCAAAGGTATGCTTATTTCCGTCAAAATTTCACTTATCGTTTTCTGCTCTTGCGGATTACTTGACGGACCAACTTCGATTTCTTCCAGGTTTCGGCAAAGGGCTCATCGGGGTTGTCACACGCCCTGTCTCGGGAGTGGTGGATTTCGCTAGCAGCTCTTTTGAAGGGATCCGGAGGTGAGTGGAAACTACGCTATCCCTTTGTCCGTTGATAGTGTCCAACTGACATTCATCAGGTGCGAAGGTGGTGTAGCATCAATCACTGTTGACTGAAAGATATAGCGAACAAGTAGAAAAAAATAATCCTTAGACGTCGCCTGTAGCTTTGGTTGGCCGTTTTGATCCATAAGCCTGCTGGCGGTTCAGAGCGGATCGCTTGTTTTCATCATCATCATCATTGTCAGCTGTAAGAACCACGTACTTGTCGCTGTCGGGGAGGTGGGGTAGATAGCTGCACACCGGAGGCGGAAGCCGATAAATTCTTGCATCAATACAGCGTCATCAGTGGACTGTTAAGTGGGGGGATTTGGAAGGGAGCTATGCATTGGAGGCAATAGCTTGGATGCACGAGCGCCATTGAGGGCGTGACTGGGCCATGTCTAACAATATCTCCAACCATTAATGTAGCCCCTCTCGGAGACCCCATCCATAAAGGCGGCAATGACCGGTGCAGCTGAATTTGCTGGTAATGACTTTTATACTTCGCTGCCAAGTCATTGTTTGACCTCCTCTGGCTCGTTTCCACCGTTCACGTGGTTATGCGAAAAGAACCCTTCGAGGAATTCAGTCGACTGGCATAAGGAACACGTGACCAAGCCAGCGCAACCTATGCAATGTGATCAGTTCATCTATCGAGGGTGAGTGGTTTCTTCCGAATATCATTCGACATATTTTAGCATTGCTGTTCCCACCAGACTCGGGCAATGCTCCGAAGACATCGATTGTCAAGCACTGAAAGTCTTTTGACGTCCTCAGCGCGCAACGGCCAGGTTTCTGATCCATGTAGTAGTATGGGGCGCACCGCAGCATTGTAAACTCGACCCTGGACGGATAAGCTGATGTCACGCCTACGCCACAGGTGACGCAGGTTCACAAAACCTACTCTGGCCTTCCCAATCCGGATGGAAATCTCATCTTTCGCGAGACCACCGGGACTGATACAGCTACCCAGGTAGACACATTTGTCTACTACCTCAAGCAAGCCAGGTTTCGAGCCCACCTAGTCTTGCAGTAGCATTTTGTAGGTGTGAAGCGCATGCCGAACCGCGAAGCAGAATTATTTAGATTATTTAATATTGTTTGCATTACTACGGGATCAGATCCAAGAAGAGCTATATCGTCTGCGTACTCGATGTCTGTGAGTGGAGACCCAGGGGGCACTTCGACCCTACAGGCGTTAGAGGCTGGTAGTGAGTCATCCATGGTCACATCAATGAGGAAGAATTTGTCGGGAGATGAAAATGTGATCGATTCATCCTCTTGGAGGACGGAACCCTGCTTGGTTTTCACGAATCTGTCTCCCTGTGTTCAGTCAACCTTCGAAGGATAACACCTTCTATCCCACAGCTAACAGGCTGATGGCACGGTGGTTTTCACACAGCGTCCGCGTACCCTTTTCGAAGAGAGGGATAACTGCCGACATATCCCATTCTGTAGGCACCTTATCTTCGTTCCATATAGCACCAATAAAGTTTGTCAGATGGATCGTCAGGGATTCTCAGCCTTCTTTGAAGAGTGCTGGATGCAGACCGTCCGGTCCTGGTGCCTTCTCACGTTTTAGCACGAGTATTTCGTACTTTATTTCTTCCGAAGGGTGATCAATGTCTACATTCCATTCGCCTGTGTGCACTATTACAGGCTGTGTTGCAGAAGGCCATTTGAACAGTTATTCGAGGTGTTCGGCTCATCTTTCCAGTCGACTTTTTTGCGAGTGATCGTTGCTTTCCTAGGGCCAGTCGATCGTATCAGTTGATATAGGGCACGGCGGTTTCCCGTAGCAAAAGCCTTCTCCATCTCCCGAGCTTTCGATGTCCACCATAGCTCTCGGTCTTTCTTTATACTCTTCAATATTTGGCGTTTGGGGAGTTTGCGTGCGCCGTCGTACTCCTTGCCTGCTGGTATGGATTTCCTGGCATCGATCATGGATAGCGATCTCGTCGACATCCAGTGGTCTTGCGGGAAGGTCGGGCAGACAGCATTGAACGTCACTGACATAGCTCCTTTCACATTTTGCCACGCTTCATCCACGTGATATCTGCCACCACAGTATTGGTTT
Source organism: Opisthorchis viverrini (assembly GCF_000715545.1). NCBI lineage: Eukaryota > Metazoa > Platyhelminthes > Trematoda > Opisthorchiida > Opisthorchiidae > Opisthorchis > Opisthorchis viverrini. The sequence continues at coordinate 1,956,550 of NW_008751695.1, forward strand.
ACTGTGTAGATTTGTTGGGCTAGCTCAGATCGATACTGTCGAGCTATGGTAGTTTTTCGAAGATAGTGGATTGGCAGGCTTCTTGCTGACTTGCGAGGACCTGAAGGGAAACGAACTCTCAGGTGTGCACACACCATGGCGTGATCGGAATCAAGTGGTGTGCTTCAGAAGGAACGGCAGTCTTGAATTGTGGCTCTTCAACAGTGGCTGATGACCACGTGGTCCAACTGAGTCCACGGTTGATTCGCACTTAGTGGCCGCAAGGTTACGCGGTGCGAATGTTTATGTTGAATGTTCGTACTTTCTCGGTAGAAAGTATCCTTCTCAGCATCAGAACTACAGTCCGTTGGGGGATAAGCCGACTCTGCAAACAGGCACCGTTTTTATATGTTGAGGCATTGAGCCTGATTGAACTAAATAGCCGGACGACGCAAAGACGACTGTGCAATGGGACCCAATCCAGCAAAGCGCGTTCAGCTCTGGGGCTGAGTGCGACTTCCACGCCATATATTACACAACCCATTGCTTCTGAGTCACCGGGTACACGGAGGGAGAAATGTGAAAGAGCTGATTTAATCCCTGGTGTTCTGAAATGCGTAACCACGCTTGGGTCTTGCATGCGTGTTTCGGAGACACAGCATACATCCATTTTAAGGGAGTATAAGGTTTCAGTAAACATTGCCTGGTTACCAATTTGACACAGAGTACGGATGCTAAAAGCTCCTATATAGAAAGGATCTTGTGGATTTAGAAGGGTTATTTTGTTAACAGTTAGTAGGCAGCAGGGAGCACAAGGCTCTTCGGTCAGATAACCGACAGTCAAGTGACTCAGTAATGATTGCTTGTGTGATGGGAGGGGGTTGGGGAGGGACATCGGTGGACACCAAACTGCGCGGGCAAATGATACTTCTTGGTTGCCCAGGCCGAAGAAGGGGGTTCGGTTGAGATACCCCACCTTGGGCCTTTGACTCAAAAGTGTGGCCCACAAGGTAGTGGTAGGATGTAGGATTTTGTTCGGGGACCCTGTCCCGAAAAGTTAAACTCAAAAGTCTGACCCGCGAGGCAGCGGGCAGTAGGGCTTTCTTTTGGGACCCTGCCAGGAGCCGATGACTCAATAGTCTGACCTGCTCGGCTGCATGGGGTTGGCCTAACCCGAGGGTACAGGGGATAAGGCATTACTGTCCCATTCCTGATACGGCTGCACACAGCAGATGCCTTTTGAGCATAACCGGACTCTTTGGTTTTAAAAGTATTTCGACCGTATTGGATAATGCGCCGGCGGTCACATTCAACCGCTCGGTGATCGGAATATGCGGATTTTGGGGCCGACCTTTTCTAACCCGTCCTTCCTTGGAGGAAGGCAGCATCGCTGCTTCCATAATTATGGACATGCTGGTCGCTTGGGGGAAACACCTTACTGCCTTCACACTCCTGTCGCAGAGGACAGTACGACTTTATCCCCAGACCGCCCCGTACCACGATTGCTCGTAGTGCGGGGTCTCGCTGCCACCCTTTAGCCTTCCTGGCGTAGCTACACCTTGTGGAACGACGTTCCAGCCAGTGTATCCCGCGGGATCATTGGAGCACTCAAGCCCGACCACCACGTCAAGGTGGCAGCTTTAGGCCGGGATCGCTTGTTTTAGGTGATTGCATTGGCTCTACTCACGATCTTCCCTCCTCGTGGGTTTCACAATCGGTATAACTGCTCTCATCTCTTTCTATGTTGCAGAATCGCAGACACAGTCGAGGATGTTGCTCGGGTAAGACCTCCTCGTTACCTACAAATGGATGGCATTATCCGGCCGTATGAACGGAGACAGGCGGAAGGCCATTTAATTCTGCAGGTAAATACACACTTCTGTCGATTGGGTTCGATTTTTCCTTGGTCGTTTTTTTCCTTTATGCTTCTGCTGACGCACCGGTTGTTTTCGTTTCAGAGGGTGAACAAGGACAACAACTACGGGCATTATGTGTTTCACATCAGTGCTTCAAAGGGAAACAACTTTTTGCTCCTGACCACAACGTGAGTCTACTCAGCTATCCATTTTGTCCACCTTTGCTTGCAACATGCTTGTGTGACTTACAAACACAGACGCATGCACTCGGGTTTCTGGGCTATCATGATACTTTAATGATTCATTGGCTTTCAGATATCCTTTGTTACTAAGTATCGGTGTGCGAAAACAGTCATCTGGATGGACAGGTTCTGCCGCACAATATTCGAATCACGTCATTAATAACACATTTCTGAAATTCTGCAGGTTATTCCCAATTACGCAGGCGCTTTTTATGTGGCTATGATTGTAAGTGGAATTAGGCGTGCCGCTTGATTTTCGGGAACTTAGCCCATTGGAAATGTTGAACTGACCGCCGTCGAGATTGTAGCGACCCAGTCACCCACATACTTGACTGTTCAACTCAGTCGCTCATTGGATCGCGAGGCTTGTCTTTTTCTCATACACACAAACACGTCGCATTAAGCTGACACATCGGACATCGATTGTCTGCACTACCTAGTCAGCGCAGCAACCACTCATTTGCCGACGCGCCCACATACACGCACTGGGACCTACATAAAGGCAAACCGAACCCAGTCAAAACACAGACTCGCGCGCGCGCAGGGAGCAGGACGTCAACCTCTCCACAAGTCCATGGACAACCATGGAGTACGTGTAGCAGTCTAACTGCGGAGAGAAACACGTTCCCGCCGTCCGGACTTCCACCAAGGGACTCTCGCATCCGATAAGTTCCCTTTTTGACTTGCTCCCATCCTCGCACTGTATTTATTTTTGTGTCATAGAAATACTAAAAACTTTTATTAGTGCACATTCACCTTCTGATTTGTATTACGACTATCATCACCTGTGCGCTAATAAGGTATCGAGAAAGTTCAGTAACCAATGTGGAGTGTCCGTGTTTGAGCACATTCCTGGTTTCTCCATTGTTTTTTCTGAACTTGGGCAACCTAGCAGCATCCCGTCCATCATACTTCGCTCAGCCAGAATGTCACTTGCGCAGCAAAAGTTTGTCACAGCCAGGAAATCGTTCAGCTGTAACACCCCTTCGATGCCTAGCTGCCATGCCACCCGAAGGAAGCTCCCAGACAAATGGGGAGAATCGATGATAGTGCCCGAGGCGCATTCGACTCGGTTGATCGGTCTGTTCTTCTTGAGACGCTTGCCCACCAAGGAATGCCCCGGAAGTTTGTAAACATAATACGTTCTTTGTATTCTCAGACTTCCGGACGTGTGAGAGTGTACGGAGAGCTCTCCAAAAGCTTCCGCACACAAAGCGGTGTCCATCAGGGATGCCCACTCTCTCCATTCCTTTTCAACTTTG
>NW_008751695.1:1960352-1999361 GCF_000715545.1 Opisthorchis viverrini
CTTCCATTGAAGAATGTGTCCAGCACCAGAAGCTGCGTTGGTTGGGACATGTGTTACGTATGCCGAACCATCGTTTGGCGAAGAGAGTACTGTTCTCCATGCCCAATTCGGAGTGGCGTAAACAGAGAGGTGTCCAACTCTGGACTCGGCAGAGGAGTATGAAGGAGATCACGAAACGCTTGGGTGCTGTCGGTGCTACTCGCCTTCCAGGATGGGGACCGCGTTATCCTCACTGTGCCTGGTTGGAGACACTACAAGATATGGCTGCCAGCCGATGTCAGTGGCGTTCTTGTTTCTGTCCAGATTGCCTGAGTGAATGTCTGGAGGTGTAGGCACCTCGGAATGATTGTGTTAAGCTGGCACTATGTCCCTCCCCCATCTACCTTTATTCTTTTCTTTACAATAAGGCTTTCAAATAAGTCATGGTTGTACGGCAGTGAAGTATCGGTGTTGAACACTGATGTCATGCTGTCGGTGATGAAGCACGAGGGCTGGAATACTACCAGTTTGCCCAAGCCTAGACAGGGGAAGTCGAGATGCCGAGGTCGAGTTTGAACCGCGGACCTTGCGGTCCGTAAATTCTCTCTCTAACCACTGAGCCATCTCGCCTCAAAGTTGATTTTTGAAGACAGGTAAATGTTGGATTATCCAAAACCCGTGCTTTATAGGTACATCGGATCTCACCTTCCGCTTCTCACCACCACTACCTCATCACGTTAGTTTCTCTTCGTATACCGCTCCTTTGTTCCAGATATTCTGACGCGTCGGCGACTCCAAAGACCCTTAGAATTTGTCATCCCTTTTGGTGGATTTTACAGAGAGGATGTCATCGACCAGCTGATTTGGTGGTTTGACCCTGGCCTTCGAGGTGTGGTCTTATTTCTTCAACCTTACAGTCTCGTTAGTTTGTGTACCTCACTGTTGCGACTAACGGTGCAGATTCTCCACAAGTTGGGTTGTCGTACGATACAACACTAGCACTTGATTAACTTTGTTGCGATGGGGTTCATGACTGGTTCGGTTGTATGTTACAGGAGGCTTAGGAGACCGTGACTACCGTGTGTCCCATACAGCTCCTTGAAATATTCCAGATTAGAATTTCCGTCTAAGCAAACCAACTCGTGAGGTCTCGGGATGCCATAGTGGTCAACCGTACGGTAACTCAAGTGGCCGTTCGGCCTCCGGCGATAACGGTGGTCTTCGGTAAATCCGCTGGCTGCGACTGGATGAAACTCATTTTGTATTCCTGTGATAGTCCTGTATTAATAGTCCATTCAAATACCACACTTTGCAGTGACCTGCTCATCGTCGAATGCATGGATCTACTCGGCACTTGGACAATCCACTGGACTACAAAATTGGACGCGTTGGCTGAAGTGCCACTGGTCAACCGAACCGGGATTCTCATCACTTTGAAGGAGAAACAGAAGAAAATATTTACATCAGGACATCAAACGAAGCAGTTCGATTGCGCCACAGATGCCGCCATGGTAAGTTTTCGCTGTTAGGGTCGCAATCCGTGTTTAACTCCAGCCGTGGTAATTTTTTCGAATGTTGAGACCACTTGTGATGAAGAGTATAGAGGTCATTTCATTGGTGACAGCCGTCAGAAATGCGTGCATACGACATAGGACCGCTCGTCCTTGAGGACCAATACAAGGACATATTCTCATGCGTGGTTCCAGCACTGGTAGCTTTCCGCTTAAGAGGGACGATTCCAGTCGACCCCTTGAATCCTACCATAATCGTAACATCACCCCGAGTACTGGATTCCATCCCTCCTGAGGAATAATAACCGTAGCTGGATAGAAGCCTGCATAAGTCCGTTGGTATTTCACTTTAGTGCATATCTTACCCACTATTACAAACTCCATTTGATCTGGTGTGGGTATCTCTGTCGTCCCATTGGTACCCAACCTTCACCCATACTAACGAGATTAATGGTCTCCCATTACTTTTGATCCTGTTCTACTTGTCCTAAGAAATAGTTCTGGTCATAAAACGAAGGTATATATATATATATATATATATAGAAAATAATACCCTACCCTTCTGTATGGTAGTGGAAACGGAGGTTTGTGCTCAAGCTGTCGCCTTGGTTTTATGGCCATTTTCAATCAGTTGTTTCTAGTTCAAGCGCCAGATTGCTTATATTTTGTTCGGACAACTAGGAGAATCCTGCTCGCATCCAAAAACTACTAAAAGTTCAGGTGCTTAGGGTTTGTAATTTTGCAGCGTTTATCCAGAGCTTTTTGTCAATGAACCCTTGTTTCCCGTCTCTCACACGTACTGAAAAAAAAACGTTTTCTGTCACATTTAGGCGTTTGTACGAGAAGTTGATCTGATCATGTCGAAACGAGACTCGTGGGGCCCTCACTCTCCAAGAGATGGATCCCCTCCAACCCTCGAGACATAGGTCAATCTGTCATGCTTTCATCCAGTACGAGTTACCTGTGATAGATCGACAGAACTGACCACTTTCGCTTTGATACCCCCTTTCTATAGAACAGATGTACTCTTTGACTCAGTCCCGCTTTCCCGGGTGCGGTTCCCTCTGTTGAAATTAACTTGTGCTTTGACGTGTGTTCGCCTTTTGAATGCTATCTATGAAATACACAAATCACTGTTGATCTACTGAATTCTTTGAACAGTTCCACAAGTATGAGACAATTTTACGGTCACATGTTGCCTACAATAGGACTTATCTCAAGTTGATCACTTTTGTGTCCACTAAATGCATGTTACTGGGATATTGAAACACGCTTCTGAGTAATGTCTTGTTTGTAACATTCTTTACTTTAGGGTACACCTTGACTGATGTTAGTGTAAAGAACGATAATTCGACATTTTGAGTATGTAATTTGGCGTTTACGAAGAGACTGAATGATATTTGGAAACCGGGCCCGCAGACACTTGGATCCCCTAGATCCAGCGTTGCTTCATGCCGTTCCCCTACACAGCAATTCGTTTAACTAAAGGCAGTAAATGAGGTCATGCTACCCAATGAACTTTCTTCAGCTAGTTGCAAAAATGTCATTTTTACAACCTTCGAAAGGACATTGAATCAATAATATAACTATAGAGTAATGTGACTGGTGCCGACGCGGCGCTACTGTTTTTACCGTAAACTGGTTCCGAGGAGTATGCACTAGATTTTCACGCGGCAAGACAGAAGACACCAACTGACGATTAGCTTTGTGAGGGTGGTTAGTAGATAAAATTGAACTATTTACAAGATTGTCAGAGGTAGACAAGAAATGTTATCACAGTTCATTGGGACTTCATTGTGTTTCGCTCGGAACAACCAACCGGATGTAGCCGACCTTGTTGATGAGCACCCAGGCCGCTCCCCGTTTTCCAGCCCATCCGTTGCAGCAGCTTGTGCCCCTGGTTGGACTGCAAAAACAATAAGATTATGACAGGTGTAATAGGTCCACAATTAATTGGCAGAACTTTTAAGTACCTACTTCTGGAATCGGAGGTGCTCCAGACGACTGACAATTATGATAACCTAACCCGGGATAGCTTCCAGTAGTTGATAGGTCGTTCAAGTCGGTCAACTCCGAATCGAAAGGTGAAGTGGGAGCACTTTCTTCGTCCAAGTGGTCTCCGTCCTTTTCGATCCAGGGTGGAGTGGGCACTCGTTTCGTTTTCGTATCCTGAAAATTAGCACGAGTAGAAACTTTGGAGGTAATGTGGTTTACCGAAGCCCCGACAACAAAAGCCCGGCTGGTGACTGAAAGTACGCCGGGTAAACATCATCTTAATAGACGCACTGTGCCGTTAGCAACGTTAGAAGGCATCATATAGGTCGTGTGCACGATCGCTGACTGACTAAACAGTCGGAGTTGATCTGATGCAACTGAAAGAGAACAGGTTCATTTGGGCATCATGTACAAAAGGAATTGTGTAGGACCTTACTACGATTCGTTTTTACTTAGGCGGATAGGTGTATACCTGCATCTGTCCAGAACTCTGTGTGCGATTATCGAGGGCTAAAAGAACTAGTTGGGGAAGCAGCAGGAAAAGGCCATAGGATGAGTCTTTTGAAAAGTAAACAACGCCGAATCAATCAATGAAGAAAGTTTCGTCACCTAAAAGAGATGTTTAACAACCATTGCACTCCCGTAGAAGTATTATTTCAGTACTTTGCTTGTTTGTCCTTGAAGCTCAAAGTCAAGATTTCCAGTCACCATAGGCTTTTTGGGGCTTCATCAACGATTTTGCTGGAAGTTCGCTCTATGAAGTGGCTAAAGCCACTTACAATACTCCACAACCGACGATTCTCCCGCATAAACGCAGCTACTTTTTCAGTCCGTATATTTCACAGAATTACTCTAACATTCGGTTGTTCGTTACTTACGGGTTTTTCGGGATCCATCACTTGTCCTAGCGTGGACGGCACGAACGTCATGAACTTTTTTCGTCCCGATGCATCTTTGGGCTCGCGTTGCCACAGAGAATGGCCTCCTACACGCCTTCCATCGGCATGTGAGATACTATTGACGTAATCCGCTTTGGCGCGTTGGCTAAGTAACGGCCACGTACCCTGAGATAGTTGAAGAGACAACATCGTTATGTACATGCAAAATACATCTAGCTTAAGAACAAGGAAAACCGCATTCGAAAAATTCGGTGGGGGAAGAAGGACAATATTCGGCCCTCGTGCTTCCCTCGGGTGGCGTGGCAGTTGGGCGCCGAAATGGTGTTACAGGTGAATGATTATTATTATTCACCATCTGCGCACCTGTTTTCTACCCTAAGAGTCGAAATTAAAAACCAGAGGTTAGCATCACGTGAGTTGTGGCGTATGGTGTGCAAAAATTAACGATGTTCCTGGTATCGGTGAACTTGGACGCGCGGGGGCTTGAGTCAGCTCACCAACAAGACTATAGCGTTCGTGGCCTGTGATCAGATAAGATATCCTTACGAGTAGCGAACTGGAATAAGTATAAAAGGAACTACTAGAGGCCAGCGAGCTTTTCATACTTGAAATAACAATTATAAGGGTGACCCAGTGCTCATGGAAGTTACCTTCAGGATTTCCTCGAACTCAGAATCCAGATCCGAAAGCAGCAAAGATTCTCTAGTTAATGTGGTACAACCACCAGGTGAGCGACCACACCACTGTATGCTTGATTCGGATTTTCTGAAAGGCCGGTCCGCATCCGCAGTCAACTTAGCAGTGCGTGTGCTAACCGAATGGAGCACCCTTCGGTGCCTGAAAGGTGTGCTCATTTCATCTGCCGGAAAATCACTTTGCTCGTCATTTGCCAAATCTGTGGAGCAAATTTGAAACGATTGTATAATCGGATGGCAATGAACTTGTACTTGGGGTGATTTTCTCCTACAAACTTCGAAAAGTGGATGAGACCGAAGGGATAAACAATAAGATGATGATACCAGCTAAGGATATTAAGAGATGCGGAAATCACGCCTAAGTCAATAGCTATCAAATTCAAATATCAGAGCAGCTACATAAATCGTTCTCCCCACTACAAAATGCTCTGTACCAATGACAAACATAACACCCGGGTCCAATGCTGGACAGAAATTAACACTCGGCCTTACCAGGCCAAAGTGTCGACGGTACAAATAGATGCGTAACTAGTCCAATACCACACGCGTTCCAGAAGTGACTGAGACTACTAGTGAATCCGGGACGTGTCAATTGGACGCGCAAGGAAAAGTAAATGAGCCAGCACAATACTCTACCTTTAAGTTCATTTCGAAAATAAGCAAATTCGGGGTAGTAATTAGGATGGACTGATATCAATGTAGCTGCAACACTGACCCTTCGTCTCACCTGTGACATAATTAATCGGGATTTCGTCCCTTAGCTGAAACCAATTTATGCTGAAGTCGCCGGTGAAAACTCAAAATCTCATACAACAGGACGGAATCAATCGTATCACGCTAAACACATACCCTTTCGTCAGCCATTGTCGCACGTCGGCACATCCAGTTTAGACTGTGCATCCTTGTCGTGACCGACAGTCGTTAGCCTACTGGGGACAAGAGCGAGTAGACAGGGTCACGACTCGTGACCAACTAACCACCTTTACTCGTTTCTTTACAATAAGGCTTTCAAATAAATCATGGTTGTACGGCAGTGAAGCATCGGTGTTGAACACTGATGTCATGCTGTCGATGACGATGATGATGACCAACCAAACGTACGTTAACGGTAAGCTATCGTCTGCTTGCTGTACACATCCAGAAAATCGTATTCGAGAGGATTCATTACAAGGCTACTATATAGAAACAGTGTTGTAGGTATGACATTCTAATCCGAAATATGGCTGAAACGACGGGCAACTATGTCGAAGGCAACCAGCGTGATGTAAATTCACGGCGACTGTTAGTACCACAGATGGATGGACACAGTTTTTGAACAGGAGATGCGGTGGGGCTTTTGATCTCATCTTCATCGGTTGTTTTTGTGGATTTACGTTACATAAGGATGGCTAACAGAGGGCTGTGTTGACGATGTGATTTGGAAAACAGCACGGGTTAGTGAAGAATAAACATTCGCGCAAGATGTGTGATTTGGTGGAATAATCGAAATAGAATGCACCGAACAACACAGCATCCTGAAGATGACAAAACTGCGGTTAGTAGATGTAAGGACCTGCCTCAATGATGAAGTTTCGATTTGTTCAAGAGAAAGGTGTAAAAGACTTCCTATAGTGAAGAATCCAGCAGCAGTGAAATCGTTGCTCGACGAGTGCCGACAATTAAGCTTTGCGGCATGCCATGTGATTCCTTACAAAGGTGAAATAAATAAATGCTACGAAATATTTTCTTAGTATCATTGTGTTTCGCTTCAATTCCCTGTAGCAGGTGAGCACTGCTCTGGTAGGCTACACCGATCGCGCGCCCTATCTGAATTCGGTTCGGGGTGAAGGAGTGGGCTGCTTACTTTCTAGCCAAGAGTTTGTCCAGTATGAGGGAGAAATATTTAAGAAAATCGAAGTCACAGACTTACCTTCACAGCTTTCCGGAGAATTATGCGCAGATGACCCATCCACGGATCTTTCATGAGATGATGAGGAAGAAGGTGAAGTTGAGGACTGGCAATTGCACATGGTACTGTGTCTGGATTGTGAACCTGGCCTGGATAGGGTAAATTGAAGTGAGAAGAAGGTACTTGAGCGATGCAGCCGCTTTACTCAAAGTTTCACTCTATTCAGTAACAGATGGTTCGGGGGAACACTGTTGTGACATTTAAATACCCAGTACTTAGTAAGCGCGCGGAAGTAGGACGAATAATGCAACGATGCGGAATACACACAAACGCTGTACACTGAATAGTACGCATGTAATTTTTTTCTAATAATCACTCACTCGGTACAGGTCGAACTGGCCAAAGGAACTTTTTAGTCCGGACGAGGCTGCGTTTGCAGCCGGTCCGGCCTTTGAAATGCGTATCGATGTAATGGCATCGTGAGGACACTACTTGGTGATATCGCTAAACCCAGAAGCACTAGATTTAAGTTACACGGACTGTTCTGCTTCCTCGAAATGGAAATAAAGAACGTTATCAACATGGACAAATAATCTAAGTCCAAAGAGCAAAGCATTGTCAGCGTTTCGCGCAACAGTACCTAAGTGGTAGCTGAGATCGCTGCCACCGAAGTAAGTGATTTCAACAACCACAAAGAAGTAGGTTAGCTGTGCCGCTGGTTGTCCACAAAAGTTCCACGACTGCAGCGACCAGCCACACATAAGTCATCAGTGCGTTCAGCTGCCAAAAGCAATTTGACTTTACTCGTTTCAATAAAACAAGGCCAGTTTTTTGCTCATTAGACGTGGTCCTCCTCAGCTTTACCTCAATGTGCGCATGAGACTGTAATCGGATTTGCTTACAAAAGGAACTTACAAAAGTGAGTAGGAACTATAGGATGGATAGGTTTTTCGTCGTATTGCCTTGCAAACATCTGCTACCTCAGTGCCGAAGTGTCGAACCGGAGGAAGCAAACCGAGATATACAATCATTAGAAAGACTCAAACGAATCTCTCGTTTTTGATTTCTCCAACTGAATATGCCGCCTCATGTTCCAGCTGGCGTAAAGTTCGACATATAGGAGTATATTTTGTTGACAGTAACACAAGGGAATAAGATCCCAAAATGGACCCAACCGATACTACTCCCCCACGAAACCACCAAGGTCATCAAGGCCAGTCAACTGACATTCAAAGCCGACTAAGTGTGCTAGTCTAAAAAAGATCTTGCTGATTGGTCCTTCGGTCAATCTGACGAAACCTTTGTGACAAAAGCGAAATGTTGCCTACCGACTGTTTACCAAACATCTCGGAAACGACAGCTCTTGATTGGTCGGTCAAGGTAATGGGAACTTGACAATTCCTGATGTAAAATTAAGGTGAAGCAGAGGGTGATCTCAGTTCGGCTGAAAATTTGCCAAACACAAGTAGTAAACGCAATCCAGTCTAACACGGATTCAATGAGAATACGGCGCGAGTAGTGAAAGGAAACGGACTTTTTGCCACCACAGCCAATGATGGTCCGTAAATAAAGCAATGCAGGGCTGTTTTTTATGCCGGATAAAAACACTACCTGTCTGGGGTGCGGTTAAGGCCCAAGGTTGGCGAGATTACCAGACAACTCAGCCGGACGAACGTAATGACAGTAACTGCCGGTTGTTCAAGTTTCAAGAGTGGTGGGAAATCACTCCAATTTGGCTGCTTGACGACTCTGCTGGCATGAATAGGGCTGGCTCAAAAGACATACTTACTGTGACCTTTTATGCACACAAGGTCCTCGTTTTGGTTTCCTCCGGGTAGAATCATGGGCACGTGAAACATGGCCCTTTGAATGCAAACTATGATGATATGAATTGGAAGGTGACCCGGAGAAGTGCTGAGCTGTTGACCGAAGTGGAAAGGCCCCGAACCGGCGTCCGTGCTTTCGAGAAGCCACCGATGACGCACTGAATGGGGACACACCACTAGAAAGACGAGGTATTTTCAGGTTCACTGATAAGCCATCCGAAGAATCACCGCCACACACGGAAGCCCTCGAAGTCATGCGTAGTTCTGTCAAAAAGTTACCATCTCGTGCACTTTTCCGGTGCAGTGGTTTTGGGGTCCCGAAAAGGTCTGTACATGAACGAGTACTGGATCTTCGGCTTCCAAGGGGTTCACCGTCACCTGCATCTTCCTCGTCCGCCTCGTGTTCCTGTGAAGATCCTCCAGATTCCCCTTCGTTTGAGGATCCAGTCACAGAAAGCATGGAAGAGCCAGAGGAAACCTGACTAACACAATCTAGGTGATCCATACTGAAGCACCTATCGGTCTCATTCTGGAGAAAAAATGAGGCCCGAGAACTACAGTCTATAGATTCCATCCATGGATGTTGGTTACTTCTACTAGTTTCTGCGCAAACACCGACGCTGTCGATATCCATTTTTGAATGAGATCCAGTTTTTTCTGCTTGCCACTTTCGTTTCGATCCCGTCGGAGGCTTCTTCACTAAATCGCCGTGAGAACTGTTGGTTGGATAAACGCCAAAGATGGAATTTTTATTGCAAGTAACCAGGAATTTGCCCACGTTGGGCAGTGCAACAACACAAAGTCTCTAGAGCACTCACTGAGTATCTAGATGCCCACCGAACGAATCTGGGATATGCACTTCATTCTTCTTATCAGAGTGGGTGCTGCGACTTGTTCGAAAAGCCCGCGGTAAAGTGGGACTAGTGCTCGCACTCAACTGAGAAACCCGGCGGCTAAGTCGTGAGATTGCCCGGGCGGTTACTGAATCGTTCCTCAAAAGAGTGCGTTCAGAAATGGAACGGTTCGTATGAAATTGCGCCTGTTCATCATCCGCATGGAACTCAGTTGAAAGTGAACCCCCAGCAACATTCAACCGACGTCGATCTGATGTAAAAGTACAATGAGTTTAAGTAACTGGCACAACACAAGGAAATACCAAAACTATAGTAGGATCAAGCGCAGGTGATGTAGAAGAAAAAAATCAAAAGTAAACTACTATGATGCTGTTGACCCTATACCCTGAAAACCACTTAAACCATTAGGTTATGGCGGTATAATCACAATCATACGGTGACGAAAATCCTACGTTACCGATGAATACAGCGTTGACACTCCATTCTGGTTGGTAGTCTAGTTACAGCTGAACAATTATTATTACGGTAAATCGACCTTCAAGTGTTACAAGATGTCTCTATTTTTAACAGTACCACAACAGTTTTCCAGTAAGCTCCAAAGAGAGACCATCCTCAACCAACTTGATAGCGACAGCTTTCGAAAGCACTAATAACTCCAAAAAAGACCATCCCGTCTCCGTAGAAAAAAAGTCCGCCTCCAAGAAAGACCAAGATGTGAAAATCGAGCGCTGAACTTCCACACATCCGACAACAACCGAGTTTTCACCCGGTACCCCGTAGACAAAACTGTCCAGTAGGGTAATTGGTAGCCCTACCACATGACGTTCATTCGTATGACAGACCAATAAATTTACCCTTCTCTCAAGGGAACATCTCTTAGATGAGGTTACTCGTGTTGGAGGTCGCTTGTAATTTCTTCTCGAGAGGGAATAACCTTAATTTATTGTTCCACGGAGACCAACTGAAAATCGAGGGTGGTCTTTCCAAAACCTGATGGTAAAATTTCGAAAACCAAGACTAAAGACCCTGGAGGTCGTCATAACACAAAACCATAATTTAGAACAATACTTGATGGAACGCCGCCCACGTCAGTCATCAAGCGTCAAACGTAAGACGACTCCGAACAGTGTCGACACCAGAGTTGTCCCTTCCACCGGACAAACCTCCCTCACCAAAGACCACTTCGCACAAGAGATCACTTCTGCTGGATCGCCTGAAGCTGCTCCCAGCAGCTACGTTTCTTTCAGAAGGAACCTGTTTTGTTAGTATCTCTGAGTGACTAACCCAGAGCATGACAAACATATAAGACAACCCAATTTCAGTTCGCCTTATAGCACTACCATCTGGTCTAACTCAGAAGTGATACTACAGCAGCAACAGCCTTTTGCTCTATGAGTAACGAACTTGGGGAACGCAAACTGAGATTTCCACGACGATTCATCGTGGATGATAAGAAATAAGTGGGCTTCGTGCTTAAATGGACCAGGATTAGGTGTGAACTGTTGAAAGCATGCCCACAGTCATGCGGACGAACCATCGTGCTGTTGCTTTCAGTGCCTAGCGGCCATGCCTCCTGAATGATTCTCTAGGGCTTAAATACTAACAGGCTGCCCAAGTCTAGACAACAGCAGTTGAAATACTGAGGGTTGGGTTCAAACCATGGACCTTTCAGTCAGTGATTTAACACCATAACCATTGAGCTACCTAGAGTTTACTGCCACAAAACCATATCAATCTACCTCAACAAAGTTTCGTAATGGCATGGAAGAAACACGGACAGCAGGGAGACTTCGGGCTAGCCTACCACAAAAATCCGAACAGCTTACACCTCTAACATTTAGTCAATCTGGGTAGGACCTGACAGCACGAAGGCCACGGTTAGACGTCATACAGATCGATGTCTCTAGCCAAACACAGTGAGGGTCACGAGGACCGCATCGTGGAAGGCTAACAGCACCAAGAGCACGAACTTCGTAGTATCCTTCATTCCCCTTTGCTACGCCAAATGACCGACCTAAAGCTCTCACCTTGTTGTGGTTACCGGGTTTCTGTGCTACAGTGATACCACGGGCTATATTAGCTGGAACTCAGTTTCTAAAGGTTCAAGCATGCCGAAGAGGTCTAACTATTGAGTCATTGGCTCTGGGAAGGGTTCCCAAGACAACTTTAACCGCTGCTTTGTGGTTCAGACTTTTGAGTCAGAGGGCAGGGTAGGGTCCCCGAAAAAAACGTTACATCCTTTCACTGCTTTTTCGGTTAGGTGGGGGTATCCCAACCAAACCCCCTTCTTCGGCTGGGGCGACCGGGAAGCATCATTCGTTATTGCTGCTTTCTGCTCAGCCGCCCTCAACCATACCACCTCGCCCATCAAACGGTGCAGTGCGAGCAATCCACCTGCCAGTACCCTAGCCGGTATCCCGCATTCAAACCACCCCCAAAAAAGTAAACCAATATAAACAGTTACTAACCTCAAAAGATCTGATCAAGGTTGCAGCCCTAAACGTCCGTATTCTAAGTCAAATTGAGCAATAGGCATCTCTTGTTGAAACCTTGCTTTCCCTATCTGTCGATACATGTCGGGTCTCAGAAACACGCACACAAAACCCCACTGCGGTCGTTCACCCCAAACCGCTTAGGATGAGCTCAAACGTTCCACATTTCACTCTCTCGGTATCCGATAATCCTCACGAAATGTCTCGCGGTATCTAAGGTGTCGGAGTTGCACTCGATCGCAAGGCCGAACGCAACTTACTGGACCGGATCTCAGTAAACAGACAACTTTGCGCTGTGCTGTTGTTTGACTGAAGTCAACTTAGATCGGTGCGGTAAACGGTATTTATTTCCCGTGTCAGCATACGCCCGACAGACTGTAGTTCTGAAACTGAGAAGGACGGTCTCATCAAGATCTGTCACTACTGCTTCGATCAGCACGAACGAGAGATATAGTAATCCTGGTGGGTGATAGTGATGCCTAGGTTGGATGACTAAGTCCGGAAGAAGCTCAGAAAGAACGCCACTGACATTGATTAGCCGCCATTTCTTGCGTCTCCAGCCAAGTATAGACGGGGTCACGGAGACCCCATCCCGGAAGGCGTACAACACCAACTACACCCAAACTCTTCATGATATCTTTCATGCCTTTCTGCCAAGTCATGTGCTGTCCACCTCGCGGTTCGCGCCATCCTGAAGGAGGCATGGAGAACAACACTCGTCTCGGTAGGCGGTGTTTCGGCATGCGTAGCACATGACCGAGCCATCCTAGTCGATGATTCTGGATGTTTTATCGGATTGAAGTGCCTACAGCACAAGCAAATACCCGTTTTCTAATCACTTCGTTACCAACACGCTGAGGCCATTCATAACCAGCCACGCTTCTGAAGCATCGGTGGTCGATAACCTGAAGACGCCCCACATCTCGAGCATCACGGGAATATCGTGATAAAAAACTTTTGGCATGCTCGTCTTAGATTCGCAATGAATGGTGAAAGTAATCAAGGCAAGGTCTAACTCACCTGAGCATGGTGTGACACCTTCAGATTCACCACATTCGACAAAACACTGGTTGTGTGGTTGTTCTGCACACGCGGAAGACGTCCGACAACGACTGAAGAAACCACAGTCGGGTGTTCCGTGGTACTGCGCATCAAATATGGCATCAGACAGTGTATAGTCAGGACTTGTATTTACGATGCCTAGGTTCGCTATGAAACTACGGTCGCGAGCAGACTTGTGTTGCATTTTATGATATCATTATTCGATCCAAGGGGGAAGATCAGGAACGCTGGAATTGAGAAATGGTTGCAAACTGGATGTGATATGTGTCCATGATATAATCGAAAACGTCAACGGAATCATGTGTGTTCAGATCCAGCAAAAAGGCATTGAGAATTTGTGTTAGTATGGCTCCCCAATTACGATAACCATAAAATTTATCTGCGTGTAAATTATGGGGTTTAAGATCCGCTATTATTATAATTTACTACAACGCCGGTGATTAAAAGGGTACACGCTAGCCATACATGGAAAACTCCACCTAAACCTGAAATAACCCTCCAGGCAGAGAAATCAAACACGCCAAAGCACAGACCACCGTTAAAAGCTGCACAAGTACGTTGAAACTCATTTGAACAGTCAAAAGTGGGTATTATGAGGAATTCGTTAAAAGCTGCACAAGTACGTTGAAACTCATTTGAACAGTCAAAAGTGGGTATTATGAGGAATTCGTTAAATCGTTCTTCACACTACTACCATCGAAGGTCCTACTTCCAAGATGCTTCTGTTGGAAGTCCTGCTTGCTGCTTCTTCGCGAGTTTGCTTTCAGGTACTGAAACGACAAGCCACGGATATGGTTGACGCTTTGATAAGTGTCTATCCATTCTGAAGCATCACTGAAATGAACGAAGCTTGCCGGAGTTGGTTGATAAGATTGCCCTCAGTATTTGACAGTCATAGCTGTGGAACTGTTCAGCCGTTATTTGCAAGCTTCCCGACCGCCTCGCAGACCATACGTACTGGTGAAGAGTGTGGAACTCCACAGTCCTGCGAGCCCAAAAAACCTGCCACCTTAACGTGGTGATGGGACCACACAGACTCGAACTCCGTTTCACAAGGTGTAACATCCTGGGGGCGAGATGGCCCAAGTGGTTAGAGTGCGAATTTACTGACCGGAAGGTGCATGGTACGAGCTCGACCTCTGCCTTTCGACTTCTCCTGAATATGCTTGGGCAACTTGGCAGTACCCCAGTCCTCGTACTTTCTTCGAGTGGCATGGCAGATAGGCACCGCAAGGGATGCCACAGCTGAACGTTTTTTTGTGGAAGTGAGCGAGTGAGCCGACCGTAAAGTTTGGTGAACACGGAAGTTCAAGGAAATGGGAGGAACCCTGAAAGGCGGAAATGTTTGAAGGATATTCAAGTTGATTTGTGCCACCCGTCCACAGAAACCATCTGTGAGCGAAATCAGCAAGGGTCTACATTTAGTGACCACTTTGAGTAAAGAAAGCCTCGAACTTTGGGCCGAATTCTTCGAACAGCAGTAGTTATCATGGATACCAGCTGTCACTCATCTGCAGCCCGCAGTCGGCGTAGAATCCTGGACGGTGAGGGTGGTTCTGCTGTAGCACCCTTAAGGTGTCTTGCCACCGTGTCACCCAAAGGAAGCACGAGGGCCAGATACTGTCAGGCTTCCAGAGGGTAGCCGCTTTTGCTTAGCACAGGACCGGACAAAAATAACTTTTTGGGATAGACGGTCATCTGTCTCGCGAATTATATGTACTAGATAGTGTAACCTATGAATCCTGGTAATTCACTTACCACGGGAGATTTACTCCTTCCTAAAACCATCTGGCGCGCCCAAGCATCATTAATCCAACGCCACCTAAGCAGACCAATGTTTCTGGGGCATCGATGGTCAAACATCGACAGCGCATAAGACATAAAGCAGTGGATTAATCCGTCGCTCCGGACAGAAACGGGCCCTCCCAATTCGACAAGCGATCTCGCCTCCAGCCAATCCACTGGAATCTATAGAACTCCGCAGGTGAACAAATTTATTTACAGCGCTGACAGCTTGGACTGCAAGCATCAGCTTTGGGTTTGACCTTTCATTTTGCGCAACACTACACTTTGTAAGTATGGAGAGCATGCCGAACCGTGTGGTAGAATTGTTCAGGTTAAAATAACTTGCACCTTAAGGGGACATGAAACAAAGGGAAATAAGGTCTGTATGATGAATTTCTGTGAGTCAATGCTCCGTAGGCATCCCCATCCCCGATTTTCCAAAGATTGGCAGAGGTGTTTCAAGCGGCTGATGTGCCGCACTTTACGTCAATAACATCCGAAAAGGGAGTGTGGGAGTGACAGTCTTATCTTACACCAGTACACATGGTGAGATATCACTATTACCACAACTTTTCGATTTTTCATTTTTGTGACCTATGAGGAGTTCATGAAAGGCTCCGTAGGATTTCAACAACAAACAGAACCTCAATTCGGCTCATATCACTGATACCTAAAGCGCCATTTAGCGACAAGGTATAACGAAAACGAGGTATTTATCGTGCAGGTCCAATTTGTACGGGACGAACTAACGAGAAGTTGTTTACGAGGTTGTGGTAATAGCATCAGCATTACGTTGGGAGCACAGGGCCATAGTCTTTGCTGGTTGCTGGTTGGTTGGCATCGCCGCTAGCGCGCGGTTGTACGCTCGGGTGCCGTCACTCCTCGCTGATTGGATGCCTGTGCCCTCAATATTGACGACCAATAATATTCACTCCTGATGTGGCCGATTTTCAACGAAAGTCAGTGTTGAAGGAAAATTTTCGCGGAGTCCTAGAGGCACACCTAAAATTTCGCTGAAACCGTGGTTCGAAAAAGGAAAACTTTAACATAAAGTTTTATCATTTGATGGTAATTATTCGGCCACTTGAGATCTCCCCAAGCAGTCGCAATTTTAGAAGTTGTTTAGACGGACTCGCAGTCCGCTGTGCGCGCAGGATTGGTATTTTAGTGGCTGTCGGTGGCTTGGAGCGTTGTCGCTATAAAAACGGCGGGAAATTTTGTGGAAAAGCTGGTTCTTCGGGTGTTTTCTTACGCGCTGGATTTGGAAATAATCTCAAAACGACTTGGACAATAATCGCGCCATTTAAGTCCGCGTAGACTCAAAGTAAAGCAAGCGTCGCGACCTGGATATGGAAAATTTTTCTGTGATGGCGGCAAGCGTCCCGCTGAAGCTCAGGACTTCGTCACGGCTAGTACGTTTTTTTGTTTTTTATGATATTTAGCATACGTTATATCCGGCCTAAGGCAAGGTTTGATATCCGCTGATTTACCGAGCCACCAACAGTGCCGTCAGTTTAACTGTTGGGTTTGTGAGATGATCAAGCAGATGGCACAATTAGATGGTCACTGCTTTCAAGTCCTAGCACAAATTAAATGGACCGAAACGGTCTTGTAGGTAACACGCTGGTCTGGGAACTATTAGACATAAAGTGAACTCCGGGTAAGCCATCAGACTGGGTATGGTTGTCATGGTTCCGTCATCGCAACGCCGTACTTGAGTCCATGGACAGCCCTGCACATGAATATCTTGGATGCGTGGTTTAAGTGTGTTATTGTAGGTAGGATATTCTTGGGTCTATCGGGGGTTCATAGTGGTTCATTACTGCCACTCAAACGAGGTAATAAGAGAGCAGTTTCTACATTAAGGGCTCAAAATAAAGTGCCTCCCATAAAAAAGCTGTCACAATTCCTAACTACTTCAATGAGGCGACACTCCCTTATTTCAAAAACGGTTATCGATATGTACGTGTAGGTGATAGGTATGCGGTTGATGCAAACTCATGAGGATATATGCGAGAACGAGGGGCCTGTATTGGCCACATTTTGTTCAACTAAGTTAGCGCAGGGCTTGCAGAGACATAAGATCAGTGGTACCTGGTGTTGTTGCGTGTGTGCGCGACGAGTTGATCTAAGATCCGAGCTGCTGGAGGCCAAAGAACACCGTGGAACTTTGCAAAACCGGTTGCCTTTGACGCGCCAGATCACATGTATTCGATGAGTCTCCGCTAGCATCTTTTGCTCTTCTATCAATGATGATGAAAATCATGTACTTTGGTGTGCACTTTGTACCCACAAAGTGGGTGATGATGTTTCTTCCAACAAGTGGGTGACGTACAGTCAGGTATGATCATAATGGTATAGCCAGAATAAAGGATGCGTTTGTTCGTAGTTGCATGTAATGGAGCACTATGCGATGGGGTACAAACAAAGGAAGGGAGGGCATAGTTGCGTGTGTGCTACCAAATTGGGTGTAGCGGTGCCATGCCATCATTGCACTGAAATGCTTCCGTTTCTGGACAGCTTGTATGTGCAGTTCTGTGAGGAGGGGGATATTTTTGGTTGGCCGAGGAAAATCCTCAGATGTATGACAAAGCTTTAACAAGATCTCATAGATTTTGCCGGTCCGTTTAGAGGGGTAGTGTGGTGCGGCGCTTTATATACATTCGAAGTTGTTTTAGTTTTGCTTGTAGTGTGACACATAAGTTCAGTGCACGAACCTGAAGTGCTCGGGTCGCCTTTGCAAATTTAAAACACATGGCTTCAAGGTAGTATATCCGTGAATATCAAGTAAAGTGTGTATCCGGCTGCAGTACGGACTGTTCTGTTGTAAGACTGTAAGACCTGGCCTGTTTAAGAAGTGGAACCAAGGCGTTTTCACATGTTTCACAACGGTTGTCTCAAAACCGAGGCTCGTGTTGGTCGGTGTCGGCGAATTCGTAAGGCGGCATTTAGATAGCGATTTTTCGGTTGCGCGCTTGGGATTTCCACTGAAGGATGTGTCCTTGCAGTCTCCGAGTGGATCATTATCATTATCTGAGACAGTTGGAACGCATCGGGTTTGGCTACCTTACTAGTTCATTTATTCGGATATAGTCGAAAAGATTTCTGAAGGGAGGATGGGCTGCAATACTTTGACATGAATGAAGATTTGGATGAAGCCCAGAAGGGTGACCACTGTTGAATTAGTGATGTAAATATTCCAGGTTCAGTACGGACGCCGATCGAGAATTGTGGACAAATGGATTTGTTAAGCAATTGGTGAGTTAGCTACTGCACTTTTGTTTAATTATTTCTTTTAATTGATATCGCAGAAAATGTTCAGGTGCCGTAATTGATTATACCTTTTTTCAGAAACCCTACCTAGTAAAACGCTCAGAATTGGACTGAACATATATTATGTTTGTACGGATGCAACCAACAATTAGAAACCTGATTTGTTAAAGGAAGCTGTGTATTTTTCAGGCATGGATTGTTGGCAGGTGGATGATGTATGGATATGAAGGACCGTTGCTGGTTGTTGGATTAGTCTTTTATTTATAGTTGGAACATTATGGTTAGCTACGACCATGTGCACGGGTCCGGCAGTTACCATAAGTGGCCTCGGCGGTGAGGTCGAGAATGGTTATGAGCAAAACGGGCCGTCGTTTGCCATTGGACTTGGCTACTGGATATAGTTGAGGCCCTATAATCAGCGGTGCACACTGACTCTGGCCTTTCAATTACGATAAGTAGCCAAGGATGGCGATATCGACTACAGTTACGAGTGCGACTGGCCGTCGTTGGCCGTTAGATTGAGATATCGCACATAGTTGGGCCTCATTCTTATCGGCCCGCATAAATACTGGCCTGGTGTTTACTATTGATAGCAGATATAACCGAAAGTGCGCACAGTTATGGGTTGGACTGGCCTTCGTTGAAGTTAAAATAAGACAATGCGCATAGTTGAGGCCTAATAATCAGCGTCGCAAACAGGCACTAGCATGGCGGTTTCAGAAAGTAGTCAAGATAGGCGATATCCCATATAGCTGTGAGTATGAAGTACGTCGTTATCCATTAAATTAGGTGTGTGTGCATGGTTCTGGCCTCGTATTCATCGGTTCGCATAAATGCCCGCCCGGTGTTTATCAAAAGTAGCAAAGATAAGCGACAACGCGTACAGTTACGAGCATGACATATCGGGTTGGATTAAGTTACCGGTTAATCAACGCACATAGACATGGAACTGGCAGGAACGATAAGTAGCCAGATAGTGTAACATCGAGTATGGCAATGAGTTTGACAGGCAATCGGATTAGGCTATGACGCAAATTTGAGGCCTTATTTTTGCCGGCCCACATGGATACTGGCCTGGTGTTTACTATAGGCGACACAGATATGCGGCATCGCGTATGGTTATGGTTAGGAAAGGCCGTAATTGGCTATTGGATTATGCTACTGTGCATGAATGAGGTCTCATAATCGGCGTCGCATTTAGGCGCAGGCCTGGTATTTACAATAAGTTTTCGAAATGAGTGACAACGCATACAGTTATGAGAATGAGGGACGTCGTTGGTCATTGGAATAGGCTACCGTGCATAGGTGAGACCCTACAACCGGGATCGCCGGACAAGATATATTTTGCGATTATAGTCGCACGTGTTAAAGCTTAGGGGTGTAAAGGAAACTAACCCCAACAAGCGGGCTCCCAGAGCGAAATTTGCATTAGATGTTCTTTAAATTCTCAAAGAACACCGAGGAACGTCAAAATATACTAAAGTGCGATTTCGTGTTTTATATCGCGTAAATCGGTGAGCAAATGCAAATCGGTGAGGATCCGTGATCTTGAAATTTCGATCACTTAAAAAAGGTGCAATTACAACATATCACTGGAACGTACACATGGATCGGAAACCCTATAGTTTCGGCGAAAATGATTTGGCTGTGCAAATAGCCAGCGGGAAACTGTACAGGGTCGAGATTTGATGTTTTTCAGATTCAAACTAAAACGGTTATGCAAGTGACAAAATACGTAGTGTTTTAATATGAGCAAAATAAAAGCGAAAAACACCACAGAGTTTCAACGCTTTGTCAATTTCCTAGGGCAATTTTTTGATAAATGAAGGCAAAAATGGAGAAGACGAAATAATATTGACTATTGTGAGCTTACCTCAGCATTCCCACAATGGAATTCAATTTTCGAAAGCTACGACGTGTCCCTGGTGGACTAAAAGAGACAGGAAATTGAGTTCAGAGTACGCGTGTAATCTTTTGAGTCCCGTTTATGAATCCCAGGGTATCAGCGATGCCAGGAAAGTATTCCACTGGGCCTTTTCCCCCAGTGGTATGATGGACAATGAAACACGTTGAGTTGCGAAAAATGACCTTAGATTGGAATGGTTTTTTGTCTGAGCACATGTGCAACAGAGTGCAATATTTTGGCGGAAAAATTTTATTTCAATCTCAAAGATGTTGCAGGTAAGAGCACTGTGCGGCTAATGGGTCGCTGCATGAACCCGCTAGTCTGGCAGCCGTGCGGCCCAATCGCTAGCTTGGCGCTGACTGGTAAATAATATGGACCAATTGCTATTCACGTTCCGGTATCTTCCATACTCGGGGGTCGATGGGCCGTCCAGAAGTTTCAGAAAATTTGCCCTTATTTTCGATCTAATTAGGACATGCCATGCGTGGGATGCTGATTTGTATTTTGAGCTTGATACACCCATGTGCGAAGTGCGATATCACTAAGCCCATAACCGCACTCACAGGGACCTGGCTCACACCAGATATCTCTGACGCGGAAATCTCGATAAACTGTTACTCTATTTTTCGAGATGATTCAAAACGAGAGACGGCTGGTATGGGTCGTGGGCTAGACGCACACCCAGAATTTCTCTGAAACCGTGTTTCGAAGGAGGAAAACTTAAACATTAATTTTCAACGTTTGATGGTAATTTTTCTGGCGTATGAGATCTTCCCAAACGGCTGCCGTTTTGTTGAAACTTGTTTAAATCTAATCAATCCCCACGATATTCAAGGCCCGCGATATTTATATTTTAAATGGCTGCTACGGCTGAGCACGTGAATGCGGAGGATGTTTTTCGGAGAATTTAGCTCGTCAAAGTTTTCTCATTCATTGCATTTCAAGTCACTTTGAAAGAGAACCAGACGGAATATTTCGTTGTTTTCGTCCGCATACACTCCAAAATGTGCAGCAATTCTTTACTTTTGTATGAAAAAGCCTTCTACCGTTGCAGCAGACATCCCTACAGACGAAGCCGAAGCCGTGGAATTCGTCGCACCTAGTAAGTTCATGGTTTATTGTGTGTACGTTGTAGCACACTTCGTACTGATTGTCCGGCAAGGTTCCAAGTTCGCCGGTACCATGGCCGCTTGAGGGTTACTTCCTGCTACCTGCAGCACAACCATCCACGCAGCAAGTTTATTTTTGACAGGCTCCCCATCAACCGGCGACTGACAAATGATGAATTAAAGGAGTGTTCTACCCTTTTGAAATACGGTGCTCCGTCATCGGAGATTCGGCAGTACGTCGCCGACCACTTTGGAAAGGTACTCACTATCAAGGATGTGCGTAACTATCGCGTCAAGTGTCGACCCCCATTGTTAAGTAGGTCGTTGGTTACCTTTTAGTTGGTTTCTTAGATGACATGTCGTCCATCATAGCCAAGTTTCGAGAGTGCGGTCGCGTGCTGCTGGTGGAATCGGAGGGTGGCAGATATAGTCACCTGTGCTTTTCTCGAACGCAGCAGATAGCACTCTTTAGACGTTTCCCGGACGTTGTAAACGTTGATGCTACACACGGTACTAACCGTCTTGGGTAAATAAATTTCGAGCCACTGACGTTCGCTGTTAAGTTACAAGCTTTATACATTCCTTGTGACAGATGGCATGGGGATCGGTCGACCCGTAATGTATGCCTTTGTCGAAAGCGAGCATTTTGCGCCATTGCGCAAGCTGTTCAGCTTGTTCAAGGATATGATGGGTGGACAATATGCAGTCAAAACGTTCGTCATGGACAAAATGACTTCACAGATGCGGGCTGCCAAAGCTGTATTTGGCTGCGACGTAATGCTGTGCTATTTTCACGCACGGCAAGCCATCCGGAAGCACGTATGTTTCATAGCTTTGGTGTAACTTTTGCAGACAATTTCCAACCACAGTCGACACATATTCCACCGCATGGCTCGCTTTGATAATGCAGCTGAGTAAGTGACTGTGCACCAAACACTAATCCCGTAGATTTCGCCACGATTTGCAAATCTTGAGGCGAACAGATCCCAGTTTTGTCTCTTATTTGACTGCCCACTGGCTCCACATCACTCGAAAGTGGGCCATTCATGCACAACGTGGGTTGGTACATTTTGGGAATGTGACCAACAACCGCCTGGAGAACGCCAACGGGCGTTTGAAGAGGCGCGTGCATCACTCAGATAGCCTAGAGCATGCCGTTCTGAAGGTCGCTCATCACAGCGAATGGCTAATGCGGGAATATGAAATGCACACCACTTATTGTTGTGACCGTCGAGAAATTCGGGAGGGAGATATCTACGTTCTACGTGTGGTTTCCCGGATGACGACATACGCCGCTAATCAGGTTCTCAGGCACATTGGAATATGCACGCCAAATCTGCTATACAAGCAGACAGATCGCTTCAAGGTGAGAAGCCCGTTGTTAGTAACAGTCAGTTTGTGGTACAAACCCCCAAATGTTCTCAGACAGTAAACACCTCGGCCGGAACCTGCACGTGCATATTTTACCAATCAATGTGGCTGCCTTGTGTACACCTATTTTCAGTATTCAGAGGCCACTCGTTCCCATGCGGTAAGTTGATTGATCGAACATGCAGTGTCTAGGTCAATTTCCAATCCATCAAAGGTGGCTTGCCGAATATAACCTACCGGAGGAAGGAGTACCTTTATCTCTGGTTCCAAAGCCAGATCCATCACCAATAGAGCATTTGCACAAGCAGCTTGATCGGTTGGTTGGCAAACTGAAGCTGCTGGATCCGCGTAAGGCTGCTGGGTGCATGAAGCGTCTGATTGTCCAAAGCCAGCTGATGTTGCGTCAAAATGCAATTAGTGCACAGGACAACCAGCCTCTGGTGTTAGATGGCAACCGCAAACAACCACGGTGGCGTTCGACGTCAAACGACGCTGTTCCCTGTGGTCTCTGTGGCCAGCCAACTGACCCTGCTGATTGGTGGTGTCAACGTGATCGACTTCCATATCACCGTTATTGCTGCGGCAATGAGCCCTGCCCGCTGTGTGGAGAAAATCTTCAGGCGCGTCCACCAAGTGAGTGCACATGTATAAATTAAGCTATTCCCATTAGTTGCCGGTCAGTCTACCTACCGTTCAGCTAAAAGAGCTTGCTTTGATGTTGATCTTGATCGGTCCATGGAGGACAAGCCGAGTGTGCCCCGTAAGACAGTCGCAATCAAACTGTTTTGTCCAATTTCGGAGTTGATGGAGACCGGTAATTTGAGGCCTAATTTTTTAGCATACGCTTTGCAGACCTCGCTTTCGAATCCCGTGATGACGAGGAATTCGTGTGATTGTAACTCGAAGGCCTCAAATGCCGATTCAATGAACCCATGGCAATCCGCAACGACTATACATTTATCCCTCATCACGGTAATGGGAATTATGAACCACTAGGTAAGCAAACAAATAAAATTCCATTACATCCAGATGCTTAAGTGCTGTTCCAGAAGGTTAATTGCTTGCCCATTTTCCGTTTCAGAATCCTTGTCCCGTGAAGTGGATCTCAAGAACTTGAAAAATGGAGCGACTACCAATTAAGCTTGTATCAGTGATGCTAATGAATAAAATGCAATTCGCCAATGGTCTTTTCGTAAATTCATGGCTGGCGCATCATCAACGCGTGGAGTTATGAGTATGGAGCGCCGTCGTTGGCGATTGTATTACGTTGCTGTGCATAGGTGAGGCCCCATAATCTGCATCGCGAATAGCAGTTACGCTAAGTAGCCGAGGTGAAAGACGCCTCATTGTTTCGGGCAATGGACGGAGTGGTTGAGGGCGTACAATCAAGGTAGGAGTTGGGACGGCGCTATCAAAATGGGTAGTGATTGCAGTATGACAGGCGATGACCACCGTTTATCGTTGGGTTAGTCTATTATGTGTTGCGGGGCATTATTAGGTGAATTCGAGTACAGTTGTGAGTATAACAGGCTGTCAGATTATGCTATCACCCATAGTTGAGCCCTTGTTTTTACCGGTCGGCATATATATTGGATTGATGTTTACTGTGGGTAGCGAAGATAAGCGGCATCGCGTATAGTATGAAAGGCCGTCAGCTTTATACTCAGCGTTGCACATAGACACAAGTGTTGCAATTACGATAAGCAGCCAAGGTAGACGATATCAACTGCAGTTACGACTATGACGGGCAGCCGTTGGTCTTTAATATGTCGCACATAGTTGGAACCTGGATCCTATCGGCCCGCATAAACACTGGCTTGGTGATTACTGTGGGTAGCAGGCAGGTACGACAGTGAACATCGGTGTTTAACACTGATTTCTCTCTCTCCATGATGATATAAGCAGCAGACATCAGCGAGAGCGCGCACATTTATGGGAACGACAGGTCACCGTAGGCAGGTAAATACACTTCGCGACATCAGCGAGAGCGCGCACATTTATGGGAACGACGGGTCACCGTAGGCAGGTAAATCAGTACACTTCGCACGGCCGAGGCTTACTAAACAGCGTCGCACATAGGCACTGGCCTAGCAGTTTCAATAAGTAGTCAAGGTAAGCGATATCGCATACAGTTATGAGTATTGGGTTAATCGGCCTTATTTTTACCGGTCGGCATATAAATTGCACTGATGTTTACTGTAGCTAGCGAAGACAAGCGGGATCGCGTATAGTTAACGGTATACAAGACCATCATTGACCATCGGATTATGTTACTGTGCATAGGTGCAGTCTCATTATCAACGTTGCACATAAACGCGGGCCTAGCAGTTACAAGTATTCGAGATGAGTGAAAACTAGTAGAGATACGAGTGCAAGGGGCCGTCGTTGCTCACTGGATTGGGCTGCCGCGCATATGTGGGGAACCTTAATTAGCGTCGCACACAGACACGGATCCAGGAGCTACAGTAGGTAGTCGAGGTGAGTGACAACGGCTACCGTCATCGTGGATACCGCTTCATGTTTGGTGGTCACCACCTATAGAACGTCATAGTTATAATAGGAAAGACGCCCACAGCATTCTGGTAACGCTATTATCTACAGGCTAGTTATGCATATCTGGGAAGGAAGATCATCCACAGATGTCCGTCGCACTGCCACTGCAAGCTTGTGCTGTAATATAAATTTATTGCTCTTAATGGAACATGAGACGAATGGGGAAAATGTGTTGTGAGCAGGTTCACCAAACAAAAATATCCCATTTGTTAAATCTGAGGTGTCTAAAGCAAACAAACGCCTGCGACTGATCCTATAGGGTGGTATTTGCGTTAAATACTCTTAAGATGTTATTTTATCCTTCAGGAACACCGAAGAACGCCAAAATATGCTAAAGTGCGAATTCGTGTTTTATGTCGCGTAAACCGGCAAAAAATCCAAGTTGGCGAAGGTCAATGACCTTGACATTTCGCTCACTTAAACAAAATGCTACGTGCAACATGTCACGGGAAGGTGCTAATTGATTAAACTACCTTCCCATTAAAATAGCAACTTCGAAAAGCCTATAGTTTCGGCGAACTCAATTTGGGTGTGTCAGTAGCCTGCGGCGTGTTATGGTTGCTCTGTACTTACATGCGGCCCTACCAATCCCCACTGTCCTCTCTGGTACCACTCCTGCATCTTTTGCGATGCACTGTGGGTCCAAATCCCGCTGCGCGATCCGATTCTCTCCTTTTTGGTGTGGTCTATCGTAGCCTCTCGAGTCCCCCTGAAGGTGACCGATTCCTCATAGAGCCCTTGAGCAACTCTCCTCGAAATACCATACCACACATCTCCTGCTGGTAGGTGACTTCACCGCTCCAAAGGCCTCCTGGATGGAGGTTCAGCGCGTCGAATCAAGCGGACTTTTTTCAGCGGCGCTGTTTGAAGTCGTTCAGCAGAGCGCTTTGACTCAACATGTCGTTGCACACGCCAGATACCGTGCAGGCTAACTACCACCCCTCCTGGATTTGGTCATCACCAACAAAAGACACTTAGTTGATCAGGCAACAATTAACGCTCCCCTGGGACACAGCGACTACTGCGGGCCGACCCTTGATTTCATCTGCTATTAGGCCAGAAATTCCGAACCTCAAACGTGGTTTCGAGACTACTGCCGTGCAAACTTCTCAGGAATGCGCGTCTTTCCTGAGCGAGTTACACTGAGACTAGCTCCGGTGGACGAATTATATGGGATCATGGTCCAGAAAGTTCACGAGGCTGGTGCGATGTCGTCCCAAAAGAACATCACGCGCTCGGATGCGACGCAGACTGCCAAGAAGGATTCGGCGATTTCTGGAAAAAGGTCTCTAATTTTTCCAAAAAGTCTAATACAGGGGATACAGAAGATGAATTGGCATTTCGTGAAATGCGGAACCACTGTAAATCAGAAATCCGCCGACGAAACATAAGAAAACAAGCCACCATCCTAGACGTCGCTCGGAAAAACAAAAACGTACTGTTCAAATACACGAGACATCGCCGAAGAAACAAGCCATCCGCGTTTTCTTTGAGGGATAGATACGGAAAACCGACGAGTGACACAAAAGTGGTATCTGAGGTTTATGGAGAACACTATGCAGGTATATATTCACCCCCAGCGTCCTCGTCACATGCACTGTTGTCAAGGCGCAACTACGAACAGCTTCTAACCGACTTGGTCTTCACGGTGGAGGACATTCGTTATCTCTTGCACAAGATCAACCCATTCTGCGCATTGGAGCCCGACGGCGTCCATCCAAGGATCCTGAAGGAAACATCGTCTACACTGGTAAATAATTTATACCGGGTGTTTCGTCAGTCGTTTGACGATGGCCACCTTCCCTCTGCCTGGAAGGAAGCGATTGTCACGCCAATCTACAAAACTGGTGACCGACTATCGCCTGGCAAATACAGGCCTATAAGCCTCACTAGCGTGCCGTGCAAGGTGATGGAACGCGTTTTGAAGCGGGCTATCTTATATCACCTTAATTGCAGCGATCCCGCTGCTCCACAAACTCGAGTCTTACGGGATTCAGGGGAAAATCCTTCACTGGATCAAGGTGTTCCTACCAAACAGATCATTCGGAGTGAGAATAGGCTCAACCCACTCTTCTCAAACGCCGGTCTCCATTGGAGTTCCTCAAGACTCCGTCCTGGGACCAGTGCTGTTTCTGATCTACGTCAACGACCTTTTCTGATGTTCTTGCAAGTTCATGTCCACCCTTTGCGGACGATTTGAAATCTCGGAGTTTTAATTCCAATGCCCTCCAAATGGATGTAGACGCGGCGAAGCAGTGAGAGTTGGACTGGCACTTTCCTCTGAATGACGAAAAGTGCGTCCGTATCTCATTTTGAGGAGACTCCTCAAACTGTTCCATCTCACTGCACCATGAGAAATTGGCCCAAAAGGCATTCACCATTCTACGGGTTATCCGACTCATCTTCTCCAGTGTCACTCGAATGAACTTCCAAATGCTCTATTGGGCCTATGTTAGACCGCTCCTGGAATACGCCAACTAAGTTGTCTACTCAGGACGCAGGAAAGACGTCATCCTTATTGAGCGTGTCCAGCGAGCCGCTACGATAATGGTTGTTTGCGCAAATGCGTGGACTACGAAACGCATCTCGCAATATTTGATCTCCATCCCCTGGGGTATCGTCGCCTCCGAGGACACCTAATTCTCACCTATGCCCTGTTTGAACAAGGCTTGGCAAACAAGCTTTTCACAGTTGACCCAGCAAACACAGGTCGGGGACATATTAAGGATATTTTCAAGCTCAGAGCACACACATTCTTTGGGCAGAATTTTTTCTCATTTCGGTGGGTGGCTGCGTGGAATGACCTTCATCCGACGGTTGTCCACGCTCCTTCTAGAACCCTGCTCAAAGCACTATGCAAATCCTCGAGCTGGCAAGTATACTGCCCCGCGCTGAGAGTATAAAGAGAGGTGCTACACCCCTTTTCACTTGTGCCTTTCAGGTGAACTACAGCCGCTGAACGACAAAAACAGAACCGACCCGGAAAAATTGGGCAAATCCTTGATCCCTTGTATCAATCCGTGAATCCGTAAATTGAGGACAGTATGCGCTCCCCTTTGGACACTAGCGTCCGGTAAACACAACTACGAATTAAGGCGCCATCAGCTAGAGTGCTCCAGAACCCTTTGTGCAACGCACCCAACACAAGCCCAGCATGCGACGATAGCCAGTGTTAGCCAGTCTAGTCATGAGAAGACAGCAAGCTCCAGCTTCCTTCCAGACTAGTGTATGTCCAACAAATCTTAGTTTCCTACACGAAATCCACGTTGGCTAAAGGTTCGCATGGAATAGCCCATGAAGTAGCAGGCGGGAATGGAAACGGCTACTGACGAGTCGGCATGTACGCATCACAGTAGAGATCTCAAACCGCCATCGCCAACGAAAGAAACTTCGTTGAATGATTGTAAATTAAGGCTCCGCTGGGATATGATGGTCACTGTAGTGAACTCTGACCTCAACTGCTGCTGGGCCAGGAACCCGGAACCTCAAGTGTGGAATCGAAACTTCTGTCGTGCAGACTTCTCACAAATGCCTTTCTTCCTTGACCAACTTAAACTAGGGGCCAGTTTCAGCCAAGGAGACGTACATGATCATTGTCCAGAAAAATAATAGGGCTGAGGCGGTGTTAGTTTCAAAAAGCCCGTCGCGCAGTCGAATGGACCTAAATTGATTCAGCGTCTTCTGGAAACAAGGTTCCAGCTATTCCTTAAAAAGATAACTACAGGAGACGCATAAAGGGCTGGTATATCGGAAAATGTGGAACCGCTGTAAATGAAAAATCCGCCACGATAGTAAACCTCGCTCGGATAAAAATGCACTCTTTAGGTTCATGAGACACCGCCGAAGAAATAAGCCAACGGCCTTCTTCTTGAGGGGTAGCTGCAAGACACAACTATGACCATTCTTCAAAAAAGACAGGAAGAAACATCGAAAAACAATACTTAACATATTGGGGACCTTATCATATCCTCGGAGGAGTAAGCTCACGTGTTGTTCGAACAAAGCGAGACAAGATAAAGAAAATCGCCTGAGAGTTACAGACATTGTAACCCAAAAACCGGATTAACGATGACCATAAATAAAAATGAATGGAACTAAAATGCATGAGTCAGAAACGGTTTAGGGGGTTCTAATTAAAACGGCTGCATCCGAAGGACACCTTGAGGTTTCCTGGAGAACAATAATAGTCAACTTTCGGAAAAAAGATTTTTCGGCCTTCCACTATTTTCGTGGATTACCTGGTCTAAATTCAGCAGTCTTGAGGCCTAAACCACAGGTTCATCCTTCTTCTGGGTTATTCAGGTTCAGCTCTACTAATGTGGGTTGCATTTCTAAAGCTTAGTTTCGTTGAAGTAAGTTACAAACCATTTGGAAGGGCCTTTGTCAACACAAGTGCCGCATTTCGCAATATGTTTAGACATTTATGGTCCTTTCAACGTCTTATAGAGCCTGTAGGCATTCTTGCTTTTGACAGTGAGGTGTGTAACCATGCCAAGTTACTCATCGGTATCTAAGTCCTGAAGACCTTCCCCAAGCATTTTTTGTTTAATTTGATAGATGGTTATAGATGGTTGCAGAGGGCGCATTTGCTCTTCATGTCCGACCAGCGAAAGCATCTTCTGAGCGCAAACAAGCTACAGAAATTGAAATTTCTTCTCAAAAATTTAGGAGCTTTCCAAAAAGGTTTTACGACGTTTGGTAAAGTTCACTTATTCCTTTAGAACGAAACCTATCTTACCAAGGATGACAGGATTTGACACTCTTTTCAGTTTCATTCGAACTGCACAGCCCTAGAAACCAGTGCATTTTCGGTGTAAGGTGTTCTGTCAGAGTACGTTTGGTGGAGTTCCCCCTACGAATAAAAAGTATTCTACTATCAAATGATGTCAGCTTGCCGGAAAGCAGCGTACGATTTTGTGAAGCAGTTAAACAGGAAAAACTACGTTCCGCTGTTTTTGTGGTCTCTAATAAAAGTTTTTCTAAAGCCGGAGCGGCTACTTTATTTACCCAGCCAAGGAAACAATTCCTAGTACTTATAGTTACACTAAAAATTGGAAACTCCACGTCACTGACACGACCAGCATATAGGTATCTGGCGGCATTCTTGGTTCTGCATACAAAGCCAGAACAACCCTCCAAATTTCCAGCAGGACACATGACCTCCTTACTCTTCTCAGCTGTATGTAGTTTGGTACGTGTTATCTTGTGAGCAAGTGGCTTCCCAATTCTATTTTCGGCCTCCATTTAAATCCTGGCGCCGTCAGCGTTGAGTATTCGGGGTCTTCTTTGGTGCGGGCTCGCCTGTTCCATCAGGAGAAAACCGACTAAGCTTCCATAACTTCACACTTGCTTTAGAGTGATACCTTCACAGTTTGTGTTTTCTGACACGCTCATTCATTTGTAGCCCTCCTTATCGACTGGTGATGTGTCTTTGGGCGATCTGTTTGATATTGTCTGATTGTATATCGAGCTCCTGTTCAATTATTTTTGCCTAAAAGAAACCACATAAACTTTTCCTTTACGTGGTCCAATAATACCACTCTTATTTATGCACTATCTTGTTTTTAAACACGCTCACCATTTTCTCCTTAGATTAGCTTGCTCCCGAGGTGAGAATACGCTGATAAATTTGTTGCTAGTATCATTATTTAAAATAAAATACTCCGTACCATTTTGGTGAGTCAGAGATGTCTAGGACCTGTGTGGACCATAACGCATTACATACTTTCCAAAAAGCTTTATTCAAAGGTTTCATTCAGTCGACGTTGCCGTTCGGTCGGAACGCGGTTCTTTCTGGGGTGTCGCAAAAAACTGCGTACAAGCCGATGAAATGCGCGTTTGAACAATCTTTCTGGGTGGTGAAGTAGCAAAATTACGCTATTCGAGTCAATCCCATTTTGTCCTTTGATATCATAGAGGAAATGAAAGCTGCACTAGCAGCAGCAGGTAGAATGGTTCTTGCGCAACTCTGAAGTAAACATTTTGGAACTCATCTGGTGTTGCAGCCAAGTCTTGGCGTAATACTCTACCCCTTTGTCTCGCAACCGAAAATTGCTTACATACTGTAGGCGAATCTTATACACTAATGCTTTTTGTATAGGGACTTGTGAATGAAGCGCATTGCAACCCAATTCAGTCGTTTGTAACTCGTCCAGGATTCACTGGATGCAAAGCGCTAACTAAGTGATGATCACAAATCAACATAGTGACCCGGTGGTTGCCAAATTCAAGGCCAGGAAGGTCATATTCCTGAAAGTAACCAATAAATGCCAGAAATCTACCGAGACTCTGATTTCCACTGGATCCGAACAAACAGACAACGTTCCCTTCATATACAACGCGTGAAATCCCTGTACCAAAGCCAGATAGCGCGAGTCAGCGTTGGACCAAGGTCAAACAGCTTGAAGCCGTTATATTTTCGCACTCGCACACGCGCACTCGCTTGTTATCAATGAACTGTTGTGTTCATTATCGGTCAGTATTTTTTCGGAACCGGGCAGTGGAACTGGAGCAGCAGTCATATATAACAGTATTGAATTATTCG
Source organism: Opisthorchis viverrini (assembly GCF_000715545.1). NCBI lineage: Eukaryota > Metazoa > Platyhelminthes > Trematoda > Opisthorchiida > Opisthorchiidae > Opisthorchis > Opisthorchis viverrini. Next base: position 1,992,095 of record NW_008751695.1, read on the forward strand.
CCTCATCAGTGGCAGTCGAAAGGTGCCTGTCTCTTGACAAATTACAGTGCGGGACACTCAAAGCAAAGACTGTATCTCAACTCTGCTTGTTTTACATAAAGTTTTTAATCAGCTTATCCGGCTTTTCCTGTTTGATGATACCGCTCCAAGGACTTCTTTATCGGAGCTGCTCCAATCGTAGAAATCACTTGTTTAACCCTAACGCCTTTGTTTAGTAGATAGGTTTCCTAAACAAGCAATATGATAAGCTGGTGAATAATGACTCTCAGTATCTTTATGGCGGGTTTATGTTCGATCCACTTAACCTCCATCCTTATTTGCCTGTCCGTTTCGTTATCTACGCTGGCCATCATACCAGATGAAACTCAAGTCTCCACCTCGGATACAAGTTTTACCAAGTGACGGTTTGGCTATAGCGCTNTAAGTTTCCTTAAACAAGAAATAGATAAGCTGGTGAATGATGACTCTCAGTATCTTTATGGCGGGTTTATGTTCGATCCACTTAACCTCCATCCTTATTTGCCTGTCCGTTTCGTTATCTACGCTGGCCATCATACCAGATGAAACTCAAGTCTCCTTCTCGGATACAAGTTTTACCAAGTGACGGTTTGGCTATAACGCTTCTCCTGAAATGCCGATGGGCCAATCAAACGCAAAGAAAAGGTCATTTTCTATGGTGATTGCGGGTTTAAGACCCAACACATTTGCTAATGCACGCTCACACGTCACTGTCTTTTTTGAGAAAACTCTCGTTCTTGAGGTAGCTGCCATTGACCGTAATTAGGCTTAGATTGCAAGGAAAAACCAAAATTTCGGGAAGCTGATTGATATTTGGATAGGTATTCCATAAAATTTCTGCTGGACGTAGAGTGAGATCGCCCTGTTTAGTACACAGGAAACTTGTGCTTACAGCAGACATATAAAATGAAGGCAGACCAGTTGGAACCCTAAAAATTACAGACCACCCTTTTCTATAGGCAGACCAGTTGGAACCCTAAAAATTACAGACCACCCTTTTCTATAGAGGAAAATGTTGGTAGCTCAGGTAGCGTAGATTGTCTTTGTGTAAGATACAGGCAGCTAAGAATCTTACAGGACTTCAGAAGCTTTCGGGCTATACGTAGTTCGTATCCGGTAGGTGATAGAAACGGACGGACTAGGGAGGCAGGTGGCGTGATGAGAAGTGGTTTTATGACCAAATTGGTTAGTAAACACGACTTAAGCGAACGTACAGTCAGTAATATCGCAGTCGGTAGGAGCAGAAAAAGGGACAATGAGAAAGAAGGGCCTTCTAGAAGCAATAACGAGTAAGCACCACATACTATATCAAAACCTACGGATACTGACGGTCAGACAGCGTAAGTAGGGCACATATAAATATAACGGCACAAAGGACAGTCGGTACGTTCAGGGGAGGGTGTGGTAGCGGAAACTATCTGGAAAATGGGCATCGCTTGAATTCAGCACAAATTAAATAAACATGCAGTCTTTAGCTGGCAGTGGAACGGAGCAACAAATGCCACGTGTCGAACCGGAATACGTGTTTAGGCCCGCCTAGGACAAAATATCAACAAACACTATCAGGTGAGATACAATGAGTTGGCGCTAGTGGACAGCCCGGTGTTCTGCCGAGCTCTAACTCGGGGTGCCCCCTCTTCTCGTTGGAACGGATACTTGAAAATGATACGAAATTGCAAGATAAAACAGACGAGCAACAATATCTTGGCATTAGTAGCTAGAAAATAAGCAAGCCTTAAGTGGGAGCAAAAACCAGGGAGCGAACGGCGGGGAAAGTGAACGCCGTTGTGGTAAACGAGTTACGACAAATAAGTCATGCTAATCATGAGTAGTCAGAACAAATAGGAAAATTGACTACGATAGCTATTGACTCACAGGAATCAACACTTTGGACGTAACACACTACTCATAAGTTCGCTGAAAACTCTTCAACACTAAAAAGGAGCTGTACATTGCAGTCAGCAAAGAATGAGCAAGAGTTAGAGGGTAATATCTGCCTGTGGATCTGGTCTGTCCCGGTTCAGGTTTACGTTTGTTTATGAATGCAAAAGCGCAGGCAGTTTTTCCATGTCTGATTTCACCAAACGACAACTCACACTTTCTCACACAGGGACTTATCTCCATTCTAGCTGAATCCGGAGTACCAAAGCAAGCTGATTGTCTGAGCTTGAACTTCTGTGGCGGACTGAAAAGTGTGCGAGCAACTTTCGTACCACAACGCAACATGTAAACGGACCTATGAACTGATGAGGACTACGTTTCTCAATTAGCAAATCAGATTGAGGGATAGTAAGTACTCTCCAATTGCCACATAAGAACGCGCAATTGTGTAGGAAGCACCCACCCAACCGCGTCCCGATGATGTCTCCTCATTTGGTGACGTAAAGTTTGGAGTTTAATTACCAAGCTTGAACAGATCAACAACCACCTGATCGACAGCCAGTGAATGCATCCAATCAATCAATATTTGGAAACACTGCTGTAACTATATTCGTAACCCTACCGGCGACCAATATAAAGCTGAAATTTTAACTGTCAGTCGCGTCGTCGTTACAGGCGATTATACACGTCATGTCTAACTTAGAGAGAAGGGATCATTTTGGAACCTGATGAGGTCAGCGGTATGCATTGGATGAATGATCCTTAATGGTGCATGTAAACACGACATGAACCAGCTAGCTGGTCGCTGAATCGGGCATACGATAAACTGAGCTTCGGTTCGGTGGTTATTTTTTCCGGTTTCCAAGCACGTCTTTTGAACGTTTTGAACACCTTTTAGGACAACTTAGTGGATTTCCTATTAGTACCCGACAGTGTTGTTATTTCATCTGTAAACCAAAGCTAAAGTTGACTTTTTTGGATTTGACAAAGGTTTGCTGGTGTTTGTTAAAGATCTGTCAATGTTAGATCCAATTTTAGCAATTCACATTCTTCGTATGGATGATGAGGTGTTCCTGTTTTTCCTTGCTTGGAGAGTGGAGCATCTTGGGACAATTTTCCTCAAACGTGAAGACCAGAAAAACAAGCTGAATAAATTATTCCGTAGAGGCCAGGGATATAGAAACCTATGTACTTCTTGTTGTCTAACCGTTATTGAGAGAAAAGCCACGCCGCTTTTCTTCTTGAGTCATCCTTAACATACCCACTCTCCGAAAGGTGGAAAGTTCCGAACATCACCTGTGGTCTAACTCTGATGTAACGGCAAAATTTGTTGCTTTATTGGGATTAACCGTAAGCAGTGCTATCCGTAATCTATTTTTGAGCTAAAGGGACATTATCTTAGACGAGAAAACCTTGGATACGGTCCATTTGTTGAGGGATTTTAAGTTCTATAACATGTCAAAGGATTAGTTGTAATCATTCATGTTGAAAACACCTCATGTCTGAGACTTAGTGAGTTAACTTTGAAATTTTTTTGACTAGGTTTCACGAATGTATGGAAAAATGTTCGAAGCAGATGCAGAACTAAATGAGAGGGAGCCAATTATACCATTATTTCCTCAATCCAATCGATATTGTAATTTATGGTCAGACCACCCTCTGTTTACCACCATGAAATTCACGAAAGATACCTGAAATTCATCGAATTTCTGTGCAGATCCATAGGGTGCTTATCACCGAAGGGGTATTGCGTAGGTTCTCACGACAACGTTCATATTTAGCGATTCGTGATCCGAATTCTAAAGCTCGAGTCATTTTAATTGCGGAAATTGTTTGCACGTGCGTCTGAAAAATTCATACCCAAGTTAATTGGTAACCACCATTGTTTTCTAAGAAATCCTGTGGAAAATATTTCGAATGATTTTACTGTTAAAAACGGCGACCCATTCAACTGTGAGCTCACCTCTAGGTAGTGAAATTCACGAAAGATACCTGAAATTCATCGAATTTCTGTGCAGATCCATAGGGTGCTTATCACCGAAGGGGTATTGCGTAGGTTCTCACGACAACGTTCATATTTAGCGATTCGTGATCCGAATTCTAAAGCTCGAGTCATTTTAATTGCGGAAATTGTTTGCACGTGCGTCTGAAAAATTCATACCCAAGTTAATTGGTAACCACCATTGTTTTCTAAGAAATCCTGTGGAAAATATTTCGAATGATTTTACTGTTAAAAACGGCGACCCATTCAACTGTGAGCTCACATCTAGGTAGATTAAAGTCGCCCTTTTCCGCACAACTTGCCGCGGTCTTCAGTGTGACCATTTTCAAATAAGGAAAGACCATCGGTGGCGCACTGCGTTCTACCTACCTCAGATTGGTCAGGAAATATGCCACAAAGTGGGGTTCAGTCTCGAACTGTCATCATTTTTCATTGTTTGTATATCTCAAACCTACAACTACTGGTTGAATCACCGAAAAATGTCCCAGGATTTGTATTTTTATCTTTTAGTGAGTGCATTAACATGGGCAATAGATTTTCAGCAGCCTCGCACACAATAATTCTCAAGCTGAGTTCCACACATGCACCATACACTATAGTCGGACGTTTAGTTTATTCTTGCTCTTGTACCAGTTGACCTAATGGTTTTAAGGGTTTAGAACGTAATCTGCGGAAACGGGAAGTGCTTAGAACTGACCTACAACTCACACTGCTATCAAACACATGAACTATTAACATAACGTATTTCGAACTTTGTACCGGTAATTTGCCATGTCTACTAGTTGTGTATGCTGGGGGTGAAAAATAAGACTCATGTAGCACAACCTGATTCATTATCATTACTGACAACACCGGCGTGAGGTAAGTTAGGCCAGACAGCTATACAACTGTAGGAATGTTATCACGGTGCTCCAAAATGATTTGTGCAACAAGTGTGGTATGAGAACAGCTGCAACCACTCGAGTAGCTATACCTTTAGTTGGCCATTTTTCTGGGTCCGACCGTAATAAAAAACAAGGTGGGTGGTGAGTACTGATACACACTGGTTTCCGTGACTTTCTTAGGTTTAGTTTCTCCCAGTAAATAACATTACAATCGAAGTTTCACAGCCCAGTGAAGACAAACCAACAACTAATCAGGTGCTACTCACTATTGAAAATTTTACCACTTACAGTTTCGCTTATTTGTAATCATTTAATAATTTCTTCTAATTTTATGTAAATTTGTAAAATACTGTTTAGTTTCATTAGCTTAGGTAGTAGAGTGTGCTGCAGTCAGAGCGACGAGTCACACTGAGGATACGTCTTTTCGTTGTTTATTTGGGCTTTTGGAATGAATTAGGTAAAGACAAAGCTATGCAGTTGTTACAAAAATTTTCCCATGAAAAGCCTGAAAGCAGTTGTAAAAGGGTAGTTTTGAACATTGGGTTACAGTCACTTGTAAGAATTGGCCACACACCCGGACTACTGTGCAGTAAACTTCAACTACAGAGACAATCTCAATAACGATGTTACTGAAATCATGGAACAGTGGTCGAATTCCCAACCATTCACCCTGAAACTGTCCTGATCATGCAGTAAGTAAAACCAAGGTCGATTAAAGGCAGATCCTTGATTTTTATTCGCACTTTTGAATCACCGGCAATTTTTGGAGTTGTTTTAGGCTTAAATGAAACTTGCCACCTGTGTACACTTTTCGGGATAGCTGCCACAAAACAGACACAAAGTTAGCAGCCATGGAGGAAGCACCGTGATACGGTTTAAAATAGGACGCATTGGCATTGTGGTCACCGCGGTTTTAGATGACAGGTGGGCGTCAATTTTGCGACGAAAATTGTACAACCTCTTTGGTTAGGTTCAAATAGTATATGACTCTAATGAGCCAAGAATAACAAAAAGCGGTGGCTAAGTAAAAAGAAAATTATGATTCTACCATATGGTTCGTGCTATCGGGACTGTGAAGAAGCCAAAGAAAAATTTTCATAGAAACACTTAGTTGCGCACTAGTTTCGTTTTCACATGAGATTCCCAAGAATCCTAGCCGAATCCCTTACTTATAATGTTTTTCAGGCTAATATGCTGCACCATACCGCCGCATGTTACAGTTAGTACGATATTTGAAATAACACAATACATTGTATGGACATAACACACCACATATAGGGTTGCTGAACATCCTTACACAGCCCACGACCAGTTTTGCCCTTCTGGGATCTCATCAGACAGGTGCAACGCTCGAGTCTCTGCAAAGTTTATGTTCTACTGTAACCCCGAATGCAGGACATTCAACAAATAGTCTCGTTTGCCTGTCATTTTGTTTTGAGCTGTAGACTCTCCTGAGTCCCAGCTGAATCGCTCATTTTGGATTGGGATTTCGTGGAATTTCCATTCCAGCAGGGCATAAGGTTGACGTGGACTCGAGAACTGTGCCCAACTAATGAGCGCCAAGAAAGACAAAACCGGTCATGTGTTATTTAAGATTTTTCAGCAACCTTATGAGTAGAACATTTTCTTTAAGAGGGAATGGTGTGCTTGCAATCAGCCTGCTGTTTATACATTAACCATAAAATGTTGCATGTGCTTTTATGACCACAGTTTTATTCAGTACCATTTATTTTTAGTGTCTTAGTGAAAACGAATACTGATTTCCATATACATGGATATAGCGATGTGGATGCGAATACAAGGGGGTTCAAAAACGACGGTTATTTTACCTCTAAAATATGGATCAGAAACAGCAAATAATTCGAGTGTTGGCTACATGCCAATTCACAGTAAAACGTTTAGTGACGCAAATTCCGCGCCATTCTCAACCAACATAATTTTGACGAAATGAGGACGACCGGTTAAAAATAAATGTAAAAGCTAGTAAATTGGTGGTCGTTGGCTTGTTCGCTGAGCTGGGCAATATGATTGCAAACGTTTCATCACCAATCGAGGCGACATCATCAGTGCGTTATTGTGGAGCGTAGGAGTGCGTAGCGGTGGGTTGGTGGTTGTGCGTTGGGTAGTGTTGTGCGTGTTTTAATATACGTGCTGCTAGCAGAGGATGACCTTTGATCGCGATTAGTTGTTCGGTCGGGCGATTCCATTGGTTGCTCCGTTGTCCTGTGTCCTCATTCGCCGATACCAACGTGACCTCTGAGCTTGGCATCCCCTGCCGTCATAATCTGGTCGATGCTAGAGTGACCTTTGTCCTTTCCAGTCCCGGGTTGTGACCTTTATTGATTTACTTCCAAGGAGTTCCTTGTTTTGTTGTTTCTGAGTTCAATATTCGATCCTCCTTGAGTTTTCCGGTTGAGATGTTGGTCTTTTGCACGTAGGGGTGCGTAAATTGGGTCCAGTTCGATGCACCGGTTGATCGAAT
>NW_008751695.1:2001561-2004101 GCF_000715545.1 Opisthorchis viverrini
AAAAGCAAAGCAGATTCCCACAAAAGATTACGTGGCAATTATGTGTCAGTTCTCACAAGACGTCTCCCGTTTTTTGAAAAGATATGTTCAGACCTACAGGAAAATGTTGGTAGCTCATGTAGCGCAGGTGTATCCTTAACGTATTTAAAAGCAGATTCCCACAAAAGATTACGTGGCAATTATGTGTCAGTTCTCACAAGACGTCTCCCGTTTTTTGAAAAGATATGTTGCGGTCAGACCTACACTTGGAGGATTGCGCTAGTGTCGTTATTTTAAATTAAGAAATCTGGTGATCAAGAGTCCTGGATCGGCACCCATTACGAGAGTTATTTGGTGAATGGTCAAAATTCTATTGCCGAAACCAGTTAAATTTTCACAACCGATGTTCGGATGCCGAGTTTTTTTGATACTTTTATTGACTTTGTCACGTTACACCAAGTTGTTACATAATGCAGTCCTCAGATGTCTGGATAAGAATGTCGCTTTAGTGCGCACGATAACCTGTCACTTGTATACAGAGCAAAATTTTAGATGCCCTCGACATCTCGTTGATAGCCTGGTCCATTTTACCTACTTTTCATACTCGGTCTGCAGACGTCGTACTGATATATAGGTTGAAATAGTTTTATCGAGCCGGGTGTTAGACAATTGACAGATTAAAAGTAATCTTCAAGTTTTACCGGTACCCACTTTGTTGAACAGGATATTAGATAATTGTACAAGTTAACCGATAATTAACGAGAAGGCAAGCTCAAATTTACCGGCTTTCCTAAAGCTGCAGGTTTATGTTAGATTTTAGCTTTCCTTTACCAAATGCAAATTAAATGAACGTCAACAACCGTTGGTCACGAGGCCATCAATTGATTCGATTTTCTTGTGAAATGCAACAAAGCACACTTTAGAAATGGGGAGATCAAAATTAACATGATAATACATCGTAAGCGCTTTGAAGCAGGAGGCTTCATAATCACCCAACAATTGCTGGCTTTTATGTTGACTATTGCTCACCCGGGTGGCAAGGTGACAATGCTGCTTACCAGTATTCTAAACTGAAAACTCCACTGTCAGTTTTTGTGTAACAGCTGATATACTACCGTGCAATCCAAGCGTGTTCTTTCTTATTCGACTTCAGTATTTCGGTGGTTCGTTTATGCCAACATATTCGGAGGCTTTTGCTGTAACATGCCAGTTGCAAATCGGACTCAGTTTAATTAAGGGATACTATTTCAGGACAGCTGTATTTTTGTGAAGGCCGAACGTGTTGTGGGAGATTTTAGTAGTACAGTCAGATAAAGCCACCCCTCATACTTATATTGATAAATTTTCGTTAGAGTTTGTCCAGGACGCATATTGAGCATTCACCTGTTTTGAGTTCGTGTTCAAAGCTATTAATAAACCTCAGTGAGACGTGTGCAAATAAGTGGGAGTAAAAGTTTCAATTTTCTAATAAATTAAAAAAAATTAGCACTGGCCAAAAGCGTACATAAACAACTACGTTTCATTTAGTCCTACCTGACAAACCCCAGTAAAGGTGCGCTTTCGAAAAGTTTTCAGTAACCTACCGAACAGTGATTTCTGCCAAGCATAATCATACCACTGTTTGCATGTGCCGTCAAAAAGAAACCTAACAATCTAACAAAACATTTTCGGAAACAGTTGGATGCTTTTGGTAGGAAACGGATGTCGTATCATTAACATCGTTAGTATTATTGGTATCAATAATCCATATCAACAAAGTGTGTAAAATGGGTGAACATCAGTTTCATGCTAAATGGCTGGCTAAATTCAGAGAAGCTCAGTCACACGAAGGATTCTATTCTTGCCAAAATTTGTGAGTCATCTTAATTGACGAGCCCTGAAAACCGGCGAGATTTTGTGATGTCATCCGAATGACTTGGAAGTTCTAACCAAGGGATTAATTGATTGCTTTCCCCATGTGCACCTGGTGACTCATAAAACGGATGAAATATGTAAAGTGGCTTATTTCGCTAGATCGATTGATACTACTGTCGTAAGAATGCTATGTTTCCCAGGTATTTCCCAGATACTTACCGGGCTTTTCGCAAAAGACGACAATAGGTCTGATAACACATTCTTTCCATGCTTAAATTGTCAGACTTTTTGAATAATTGGACAGATTGAGGCAGAGATTTACACATAATAGTGGCATATTAATTTGATTTACAGCACGGATATTTTCTAATTTCAACTACTGTTTTATACACATTCATTATCCGTTTGGGGTGTCTTTCTTCACCACCGATTAACCACTATTCAATTCTTCAGTACAGTCTGATCCTCGCCAGATGTTTTGACTTCTGGCGAGATGACGACTGATCAGAACCTGGAGTATATCTCGCGATTTCAACCTTAAAAATATGGTTAACCGAACCACGAAATTAAAGATTCGAACACAGTCAAATCAATCGACCTCACTAATACCAAAGTTTACCGTCACGAAGAGACTGGACCTTACCGTGGTGTGACGGTTTGCGCACCTCAGCGATCCATTGAGCTATACTGGAGAGTGTCCCGCGACA
>NW_008751695.1:2007935-2017482 GCF_000715545.1 Opisthorchis viverrini
CACTAAGTCCCTCCCCCATCCACCTTTATTTTTTTCTTCACAATAAGGCTTTCAAATAAGTCATGGTTGTACGGCAGTGAAGCATCGGTGTTGAACACTGATGTCATGCTGTCAGTGATGATGATGATGATTTCCAAACAAGTACGCAAAACAAATAAACAAACAGAGGTACCGAAAATCAGCGTTAACAGTGCAAAAAAATATGCTGTTTGTCTAATTCGGCCGTTTGGTTGTCGGTCCTCCGCGCGCTCTAGGGCTGAGATTACAGTTGAGTAAGCAAGTCGATCTGTTCCATACTTGTGGTGGGATCGGATTCATATTGGGCTGCAAAACTTTAAAAATAATATGATATTTAAAACAGTACGGATGTAGTGGTGTTTTATAGTGTAGATGCAGACATTTTCAAGTGCATTTCTTTTAGTTGATCTTTGTGCGTTTTTGATAAAGTTAAATTGTGGTAAATTTTGAACTTAGGACACTTGATTATTCTAACACTTTGATTTCCTCGCCATACCGCATAACTGTCAAAAAACAACACGTGTTTTATGCTAAGGTTAAAGGTCGCATTGAAGAAGTTAGCGGTTAAGAAGTGGTCGGTTTGCCAACGGCGCAGTGCAATCCGACAGGCTTTTCTCCGATTTTCACGAGCGGAATTATACGGCCTTAACAGTGCCTCACATAATGAGGTTTACTGGGCCGTCTGATTCAAAATCTTCCATTAAGACGGTCAAAATAGTCTGTGTATATATAGATATACGTGTGTATATTCGTATTTCATACTATACCAACTGTACGAGCTGATATTTTTGCACATACCTCAGTTCGAGATGAAAAATGAGAACAGCAGGGAAGCTAGCTCAGTAAAACTGTGGATCTCTTTTATGAGACTAACAAAACAACAGAGTTTCCGATAATGACTTTGGTATCATCCACGAAAATTATCACTACAACTAGAAATTCTTGAAACAACTTGGAACATGAACTTTAGAAGCAGCTCGCAACTGGAACGGTGCTACGTGAATTTCTCTTTGATTTCCAATGTAAGATGGTATTACGGTGCTACCGAGGCGCTAATTAAAACACGTTTCACTACATTAGCTGATAACAGTTCCGCGCTATATTATAACAGTGACCAAACGCAAGTAGACCTACAAATCAGAATGGTTTGTCCACATGTCTATTAATGTGTTTAATTATTTTTCCAGCACCATTCGTGTGTGTTAACACAAATGTAATTTAGGAATGTATTTTTCAGATGACGGACGATTCATTGTCCAATGAGTGAGTGAGGTTTACAAAAACTAGGTAACTTAGCCTGACTGACGAATCCAAAAATGAAAAAATGTAACGAGGTGTAGAAGAGCTCTTGGCAAACCTACGGGTGATGTTTGATGTTCTTAGGATGTTTAGAATTCTAGGTCTAATCCTAAGGTTTACTGTAACTACACGCAATCCATAATAGTACTCAGATAAGTGATTTCGAATACAGAATGTTTAGGTTAGTCCTGGCGGCTAAAATCGCAAAATTTTGTATTTGGAAGGGTTTTATCAAACGAACAAATGGTTTTTCTGAACAACTTGACGATGTCATGCATGTCACGGGTGACTTCAACATTAAAATTTGTGATTCTGCTCTGGAGTAGCTCTAACCTGGGTAGCTGGTTGAAGCACAAAGTTTATAATTCTCTGCCCTTTAGCAGATATACGTGCGGGCCTCAAGCAGTGCAATTTAGCATAAATGAAGTACCAGATGAGTGGAGAACGATTAATGATGTTTGAATTTCTTGCCATCACCATCCGCGTGAGATGTGATTGAGCAAAAATGGCCAGAAAATTTACGCTTTTCCTATCATGTGCTAGAATTTACCTTTGAATTCAAATGTAGAAGTTCAAGAGAGAAATTTAACTTAAGTATCACCGTCAGATAGCTCGAAAAAGGACAACTCTAAAAGCTTGAAATACAACATAGTTTTCAAATGTGCGTCAGACAAAAGCGTGGTACTGCACAGTGGTGTTCAGTAATTCGTTGCCCGATCCCAAACACTTCTCCATATTTATAAGCAAAACCATCTACAGCAGCTTTCTTTAAAGGGATTCGGGCGAGATGATATGTGTAATCGAAGTTCTCGAAGAATAATTGCACTAAGGCCAACCCCTGTGGTTCGGTCTCTTCATTGGCAGACTTGCCTTTTGGTAAGACTTCAGAAGGCTAGCTACATGGGCTTCTTTATACTTTGAGAAGAGCTACATTGACTGTTCATTTAAAGATGAAAGCACGTCTTTACAATTGCAGCCATTTAACTACAATAATTTCTTTATACGATTGAGAATCAGAGTTGTTTATAAAGTACAAATAATTTTCTTGGACTAGTACTTAATTCAACTAATCGTCAAGATGGGCTTTTGCCTCATTCCGATATCCAGAGTGGTCCGAATGGTCTCACTTGATATTTCTGGTTGTCAAATGACGAGACAGATTACACAAACGAGGTGCAGTCACCCTGAATGATATTGCGAAGAATCCTGGCTCAAGTACATTAAAGTCGCATTTAACTGTGCGTACTTTAGAATGGCATGATCTAGACCGTTAATGACTATAAAAAGCATTAGAACGGTTATGCGATCTATAGCTTCGTATTAGAAGGAAGTTCTGTGAATTTTTCACCTACCTTGTTTCAGTAACTGACATAAATTTTCTACTCTATTCAGTGCAGCGCGTTTAACTCGATCCGGTTATAAGTTGAAATGTGCCCCGTAACTTTCTCAACGAACGATGCAACTTAAGAACTCCACCATATAAGTTCCTGAGGTAATAGTCATTAGGGTGCGCTATGGTATTTAGTTCTTTTCCTCATCTTTTACTCTGGTTGCGTCATCACCCTGAAGGGATGATATCATTTTGGGGACAGCGGAAAAAGTTCGTGACTAATCACATTAGATGGACGGCATCACTTCTGCATATCAGAAGAGCACAAATTCACGGGCCACCACACAAAAGCGGTGAGTTCAGATTTGTTCACCAAACATAATCAAGCCGATGATGGATAGTCAAACGAAATAGGTCCAACAACAGCTGCCCGAGTGATGGATAGCAACTATAAGTCGATGCATCTAATTTCTTCGATCACGGTAACTAAAGTATATCGGCTTCATTTGGTAAATCTTCTACTGGTGTTTATCTGAACGACCAGGTACACGTATTTGCACTAGAATGGACTTTTGTAAACTGTATTTTGTCAATCTGCGAATAAAAACGTACCTTTTGTGAAAATTATGATCAATCTCATAGGCAGATCCTTGCCATAGGAAAAGTAACGTGATATTTCCAGCTTACTTGCCTGCAATACAACCCATGTTTTACACTACTAGACATCGTTTTCTGTAATTTTTGCTGTCAGTTTTAGTCTTCAGAGAAGTTTCGGAAATACCACTCAGTGTACACTACATGTCATGCGTTGCAAGCGTGGAGCAAAGTCAGTCGCAGGAACTAAGTTTGCTGTGGAAGAATATGGAGGGGTTAACCGAATACTTAGTGCTACACAACTAAATTTGTGCAAAGTCCTCTGATGAAATCTTACAAACTATGGTAACCTAGCGATTTCAACTAGAAGCTGAAGGGTAACCTGAACGGGAAATTAAGTCCAGGCTCGTCTAAGTTGCTAATGAACATCAACCTAATGAGTGTTGATGGCAAAATACGCACAGATGAGTGCAACCCAAGAATGACGGATATTTTAGGATCGTTCCAGTATGAAGAGCCCGAAGAAGTGCAAAACCTTTACCGAGTAGTCTAGAGTTTACACAATCTTATGAATAATAGAAAAACCGTCTTACGATGCTTAGTGACAATGTCGCACTTTCGACAGCTAAAAAAGCATGAATGCTATATTCACGTACCACGTGAATTCCTCCTAAAATATCTCCAGATTTCTGACCATTTTACCGCTGTTTCTACAAAGCCATATTCACTGTACTGATTCCCCCAAGAGGATCATGTTTCTGTGCACAACAGTAAGGTGAGCTATGACATTTGTTCATCCACGCTAAGATCTCTAATACGATCTCCAATTATCTTGACTGGTCTGAACAATATCGGAAATAGTAGGTGACTGGTTTGGGTAAATGAATGCATCGGTGTTGATTTCACCGTCTGAGAATTTCCTGATACATTTGACCGCTATTTAAGTTCATGCTGTCAGTATGCAAAGTTCAATAAATAAAAGTTTGTCCCCAAATCATAAGGTCGGGTTTATTTTCAGTGTTTAGATGTTGAATACGGTGTTTCAGTAAAATTTCATCAGATATAACTGGCATAGATTTGGGCAGCACTAAATTTGTGGCCCTATTTCGTCTTCCGCATAAAGTCTGTTTTTTACCAGATATTTAATTATTCAAGAACGGCGACAGATTCATCTAGTTAAGATGCTGCAATTTCTCACTCAGCCTTGAAAAAGCCGAACAACAAGCATTTTTCCAAGCCCTGGCCACTGGGCCGGAGAAAACTGTAGCTATGCCTTAATAGTTCTTACCAGTTTTGTTGGGATTCACAGAAACTCCTCACTTCATGGATCATTCCCAAATTTGGTTGAATTCTGTTTCATTGCGTTCACACGATGATCGCCAAGATGGTTGCTGGTCCGGTTCAGTTGCGTGTCACATAGCAACATGCAAATAAGTGTTGTATAGGAAGATGGTCCTATGAGGATATATACACAAGTTTAATAATATCATCAGCGGTAGATCAAAGTCTTACGTAGATTTGGTTGTCTAACTTCAGCGGAATTGTTCAATCTGCAACTATGAGTGAACTCGTACCTAAAGAAGCCTGCAAATACAATGAGCTTTTTTGGTTGCGCTTCCAAAGACGTCAGTCCCAATAAATAATGAAAAGACACTACTACTGCTTTACATATTCTTTCCGGAGTCAACAAACTGATGGGGAAAATAAACTTAATTACCTGTGTAGTTCAGGAGGGAGACATTTTATTTTTTTCTAAGAGGGTGTTTCAAAGTAACACGTTACATACAAGACTGCTGAAAGCGCTTCGATAGACCACGATGGGCTTCGCCTTTCTCCGGGCTCATCAGGTAGGTGCAGTCGCTGAGTTTCTGTCAACCTTATGTTTTGTCTGTCTCCACTCGTCTGTTTACCAAGCTGGCTTCTACACAAGACCCGGCTCGACCCCAGGTGAGTCTCTCGTTTAGGAGGTTTTTCAGCTAAGAGCCTAGCACATGGTTGGCTCGTGTTTCAGTTGCTACGATAATCGAGATATCGCGATTCAGTAGATATATGTAGCACAAGGGTCACAGGGCTTTTAGTGTGTTACGTCCATACAATATATTCTGATGCCTCGAATACTGTATCAACTGAGGCATCAGATAGCCAGGAGAAGCTCCTTTAGTTGAAGAAGAGCATCAGAGGCTATATTTGAGGGTATCCCGCATAAAAACAAATTAACATACAAACAAGTGTGATTGTTGGAATTTGCTTTGATTTTTGTTCTGGTGAGAAGAGTATTGTGTCTTCGTCTCCATCCCTGTTTAATGGGTCAGCTGTTTAGTCTAATTCATGCCAGTTATGAAAGCACACCGTTTCATTTCTCAGTACTTTCAGGTGGGAGTTCGTTACAAACGAAGATTTGCTATTTACACATCAAGTCAAGCAGGATTTTGATCATACAAATTGGAGGTGCACTTGATGGCTATCTTCGCTATATGGTGCTGAGCGACAAGCCTATTGAGAGCATTGATTTTCTACCCTCTGGTCCAGCAACTGGGACATGTATTTTTACAGTCATAGCATTTTTATGAATCAGGAACGTTCTTTCCGTATACCGCATTCAACACACACTTTTCCCTTAAAAATGTGCAATTTTCCCAATTTTAAACGAAAACCGTCTAATTTCTGATTTAGTTTTATTATAAGAAACGTCACGTGCGCCTAAAGTGAAATAAATTCTGTCTCGTTTTTGACATGTTACGTCAGACCTGTAATTTGGTAATCATGTCTATTTCCTGTCCCCGAAAGAACGATATTCATATAATTACACAACGAATATTCTCGTATCCATTCAAATCTGTGACGCACATCGGAGAAATTCGCAGATAAACCTAAACATATGCATTACATGGGCAGCATTTCTAACATGGTGCTGCTTGTGACCGGGTATTTTGCACGTAAATTATTTCGATCAACATATAGCGTTTAATGTCGAAGGCCACAAGCCTTTTACTATGTTTCTCAAGTTTACAAATAGTTGGAGAAATTCATCAATTACGTACAGAGACTCGATATGACTTCGCTACAGCAGCTGGATCAAAATGTAGAACGGCTTCATTACTATATAGAGAGAAACAATGCATTCTTTCGTGAATGAGGAATGAACGAAAACAGGAGAGCACCGTTGAGGCCAATGAATTTGTATGACGTGTATGTAAATGGCATGGAGGCGAGAATACCAACCAGATCAAACCTCGTATGCCTTCAGAATACAAAAGCAATTGTAAAGGAGCAAAAATGCAACTGCACTTGCTGGTAGGGTGTATGCCAGCACAAGGTTAAATTATAGCTAGTTAGTGCTGAGTGACCTCACAATTATGGCCGGTTCAATGATTGTCCTAAGTCAACATCTATTGTTCTGAGTCATTTGTTCCCATTTTACAGCATAGGAATAATATAGCCGAATTTTTATGGTTGTCATGGGGTCCGGAACGAAACGAATATGCCATTTGGTCTGTTTTTTTAACACGGACATTTTTGGTATATTGTTGTTCCTATCCAAGAATTCCTCAATTAGCGATCCCTGGAAGATATGCCTGCAAATGGATCGAAAACCTAAGTCGCATTTGACTCCACCACACGACAATGTGCCCCATACGGTCAAAGTCCGGTAAATTCTCTGAGACAGCAAGAGAACAGAATTGTCAGCTAACAGTCATCGATTTGTCTGATGCCAGTATGTTTGACTTATTATTGGGTTGACGTTAGATTATCATCACTTCTGTAGCTCGATCTCATCAAATTGTAATATTATTCCGGGTAATGAGATACAAGCATTAGTACTAATGATATGCAATGAATTAAAATCGGTGTGCTGGTCAAATACACATTCCTGAACCTTAAGGTTCCGCCGCTGCCTAACCATACAAATTGAACAAGCAACAGATTTTCATTAGTTTGTCAACGAATTGATAGGATTATCATTACCATATAGGAACAGATATCATCGCCAAAACTTAATTCGTCAATTTTTAGCTTATTCAAATTGGTCACTGACACATTTGGCGAAACTGTGGTACTATTTGAAATTTGGTCTGGTTATCTGTGAGAATCTCGGCAAATGGTTGGTACGGGCACTTTTCTAGAGTATTTGGTCCTCAAAAACCGAAAAAGGATGTAGAAATGCTTGCAGATCTTGCAAAATGTGAACCTGCACCAACCGTTTAAAGCAAAGGAATATCATATATGTTATCTATTGTGCTGTTAGAATTCTCTTATACAAAACACAAGAAGGTTGACGGTTATTAGACCACTTTTTTAAAAATTGGTAAGGTCCTTGGGTCAAAAGTGTTGTTTCAAGAAAAAGTAGTGATCCATTTGCTTTTCTGGGCACTCTTGCAATAAACCTCAGGGATATAACAAAAAACTATTCATCCAGGATTCAGTTGACTGTGTTGCGTGTACTCCGTTGGTTTCGTACAAGTTTGTTTTAACTATGAAATAAAATTTATGAACAATGGGGCTGAATTTTAAAAGGATGAAACTAACCATGTGCTGTCGAAGAGGTTTCACCAAGTACACTACTCATGAGGTTCCTGAAAACTTTCAAAGTCAATATTGTAAATGAGGGATTTAGCTATGATTTATTTTAATCTCTTGTACAAGCCAAATTGGCATGTAAATGAGTGCATTTATCGAACGTTTTGCGCTCAGGGTTTTGGGTAGGATATAAGGTTGACCATATATGATGAACCCCAAGATAAATAAAACCAGTCGTGATCTGTCAAAGAGATTTCAGCAGCCATGTGAGTAGTTTTCTTCATAAAAATATACTTTTAAATTTCGAACATTATACCAACTGAAACATAAGGCAACACACTCAGCCAAGGAAGAACATCATAAACGAGAGATTTTGCTGAGTTTTAGGTGTTTTCCGTGGAAATGAAATGCCATGCCTTATAAAACAGGAGACGTCCTTCGCGCGCAGTAAATTCAGTTGGAAAGTGTCATGAAGAGTAGGTTCAACCTTGATTTACTTGAGTTGTCTGTTGTCATCATTGTAGAGGTTTTCTTCCCATGGCACACAAGATTTCACGACCCATCACGGACCTGACAACCTCCAAGCTTGCCCGTTTTATTTTAAAAGGCTTTCATTCCCTCTGTAGTCTTTGCTACTAAGGATTTCACAGTGAGTATATGTATGCTTAATCATGGTAAAAATTATATAGACCGGCCAATCACTTTGAGCACTTTTGAAACTCGAAGTTAAACTTTTGCCCTTAAGCTAAGAAGTATCCCCATAATTCACAGTAAATCACAATAAGGAGACTGTGCTACCCATGTAGCAGCTCAGTTGTCATGTTTTGGCACTTTTTCAGAGATAAAGCAGTTTGAACAGCATTACCGTGAAATGAATCGTCCCACTCAACAGCCAGAGCATCAAAAGGTTTTCCCTTTATACGGACGCAGGGCTAATCTCGCTCTGTTTAAGTTGATGCGCATCGTTCGTTACTATATGTCAGTCTCTAAAACTCTCGTCGCTCGAAGTACTTTCAGGCACTTCTTTCGGAGATATATGAATCCAACAGCCAATCGACCATGAAGGTAAATAAACCTGAAACTAAGTTTAACGGGCGAATCTTTAGGGTTTTTATTTCATGGGTTTTGTCCTAATGGCGGACATGTGTAAGGTAAACAAAGTGTACAAGCGCTGGTATAATTGGCGCACAAACTGGATTTGCCGTAGACCACCAAAAACACTGCTTCAAACAGGTTGCTCAAAGTACCACATATACTTTGCTCATGGGTAGGAAAGCAGACGCGCAACACTTGTGTTCATCACAAAACGGCTAGAGCCACGTAGGCAAAATCAACGTGTAAATGCCGGTGCGTTTGAGACTGAAGATGCTGGACTATGACTGCAAAATGTTGCACTGAGCATGACGAATTCGTGGATGACTGTGGACTACAATGTTATCGGTTTCTACTGCAGTTTGCCATAACCTTGGCACTGTTTCGTCTAGCATTCGTTCCTTTAATCAAATTTACTACTTTTCCAAAAATTGAATAACACATGCTAGCATTACCTATCTAATATGAATGCATACGATTTTGCAATGTCATATTATGGAGGATGCGGACATCATCATCATAATCATCGACACCATGACATCAGTGCTCAACACCGATGCTTCACTGCCGTACAACCATGACTTATTTGAAAGCCTTATTGTGAAGAAAAAAATAAAGGTGGATGGGGGAGGGACTTAGTGCTAGCTTAACACAATCATTCCGAGGTGCCTACACCTCCAGACATTCACTCAGGCA